>NW_007252122.1:181096-200070 GCF_000164805.1 Carlito syrichta
TGCCTAGATTTTTGAGGGTTTTTATCAAGAAGGGGTGCTGGATTTTATCAAAAGCTTTTTCTGCATCTAATGTTATGATCATGTGGCTTATGTTTTGACATCTGTTGCTTTATTTAATTACCTTTATGGTTTTACGAATGTTGAACCAGGCTTGCATCCCAGGGATGAAGCCTACTTGGTCATGAAGGATGATTTTTGAGATGTGTTGTTGAATCTGGTTCACTCGGATCTTGTTGAGAACTTTAGCATCTATGTTCAGCAAAGATATTGGCCTGTAGTTCTCTTTCTTTGTTGGGTCTTTGGGTCTTTCTTTGTTGGGTCTTTACCTGGCTTGGGTATCAATGTGATGTTAGCTTTGTAAAATGATTTGGGAAGAGTTCCGTCTTTCTCAATCGCCTGGAATAACTTCAGTAGGATTGGTATCAGCTCCTCCTTAAATGTCCTGTAGAATTCTGCTGGAAAGCCATCTGGTCCTGAGCTTTTTTTTTTGGTAGGTAGTTTTCTTATTATGAAGTCAATTTCCTTGATTGTTATTGGTCTATTTAGGGTCTCAATTTCTTCTTGCTTCAACCTAGGCAGATAACAGAAAGTCCTCCATTCCCGAAAGCTTTTCAAGTTTGTTTCCATACAAGTGTATGTAGTAGTCTCTAATGATCTTTGGTATGTCTTCAGGATCAGATGTGACTTCATCTTTTGTGTTTCTGATTGTGTTTATTTGGACTTTTTATCTCTTTTTCTTGGTCAGTCTAGCTAGGGGACCATTGATCTTGTTTATCCTTTTGAAGAACCAGCTTTTTGTTTCATTGACTTTTTGTATTATATTTTTGTCTTCTATGTCCTGGATTTGGGCTTTTATTTTGGTGATCTGGATTCTTCTGCTGAAATTAGGGTTTTTGTGGTCTTGCTTTTCCAGCTTTTTTAGGTGGCTTCTTAGGCTGTTAATTTGTGATCCTCCCATTTTCTTCATGTGCGTTTGTAGGGATATAAATTCCCCTCTTACTACAGCTTTCATGGCATCCCAGAGATTTTGGTAAGATGTTTCTTCATTTTCATTTGTTTCCAGATATCTTTTAATCTCTGTTTTGATTTCACCATTGACCCAGGAGTTGTTTAGCACCATGCTGTTTAGTGTCCATGTCTTTGTGGGTTTTGGAGGACATTGTTGGTGTTAATGATTATTTTTATTCCACTGTGGTCCAAGAAGGTGCATGGTAAAATTTCAGTCTGTTTAAATTTGGTTATGCTTGATTTATGACCAAGTATGTGGTCGATCTTAGAGTATATTCCATGTGGTGATGAGTAGAATGTGTATTCTGTGTTCTTTGGATGGAGGGTTCTGTAGGTATCAATTAAGTCCATTTGATCAAGAGTCACATTGAGGTTTTGGATCTCGTTGCTGATTTTTTGTCCTGATGATCTGTCTAGGGTTGTGAGTGGGATATTAAAGTCCTCAGCTATGATGGTATTGGAGTCGATATCTTTTTTTAGTTTACCTGGGAGCTGCTTTATGAAAGTTGGTGCTCCTATGTTGGGTGCATATATGTTTAGGATGGATATTTCTTGCTGATGGATTGAACCTTTTATCATTATGTAGTGGCCTTCTGTATTTTTTTTAATTTTTGATAGCTTAAAGGGTATTTGTCTGAGATCAAAATCGTGACTCCTTCTTTCTTTTGTGTTCCATTCACCTGAAAATTTGTTTCCATCCTCTTACTTTAAGTCTGTAAGTGTCCTTTCTAGTGAGGTGAGTCTCTTGAAGGCAATAGATTATTGCCTGTTGATATTTAATTCATTTTGCCATTCTATGTCTTTTCAGTGGTGCATTTAGTCCATTCACATTCAAACTAATTACTGAAATGTGGGTGTTGATCCCTATCATAATGTTCTTACAGAGTTGTTCTTCTTGTGTGTGTGTTGTCTTTCTTTTGGTTTTAGAGTTGGATCATGTGTGTTTTTAATCTTTTGCCTGTACTCTTGTGAAGAACATTGTTCTTTTTTCCTTTTCTTTTGTGTTCAATACTTTCTTAAGTGTTTCTTGTAGAGGTGGTCTTGTGGCAGCGTAGGTTCTTAGGGATTGGATATCTGGGAAAGATTTCAATTCTCCCTCACTGATGAAGCTTAGCTTGGCTGGGTAGGTTTTTCTCAGTTGAAATTGTTTATCTTTTAGAACTTTCAAGGTAGGGCTCCAAGCTCTCCTAGCCTGGAGGGTTTCTGTAGATAAATCTGCTGCTATTCTAATTGGTCTTCCCTGGTAGGTAGTCTGACCTTCTTCTCTTGCAGCCTTTAGGGTTTTTTCTTTTATACCTACTTTGGTTAGGCGAATTATTATATGTCTGGGAGTTGGTCTTCTCATTTGTTGTCTTGCAGAGGTTCTCTGAATCTCTTGTGTTTGAATTTTTCATCCTTGATGAGACGAGGGAAGTTTTCTTGAATGATTTCATGAAATGTTTGTTCCAGTGTGGCCTCTGTTTCTCTCTCTGCCTCAGGAAGGCCAATAACTCTTAGGTTCGATCTCTTGAAGTGATCATTTATCTCTTGCAGGTTTTGTTCTATCTTTTTGTGCTTCTTTTCTATGCTTTTGACAGTTTGGGTTAGTTCTGTGTTTTGGTCTTTGAGCTCTGAGATTCTTTCTTCTGCTTGGCTAATTCTGCTTTCCATGCTTATTAGTTTGTTATTTATTTCCATCACAGTATTCTTTACTGCTGTTATTTCTGACATCAGCTCCTTCCTATTTTCCTCTTGTCTCTCCTTAATCTTTTTAATTCTCGCTATTAATGTCTTGATGTCTGGGTTTGTTGCATGTGACCAGTCATTAGGGGGCTTTCATTTCTTGTGTTCCAGAATCTGTTTTCTCTGTGTCTGACCTCCCAGGGGTCTGTGTGAGACCTATATTCTTCTTTTGGTTTTTCTTCATTTGTGCGGTTTTCCCCCCTCCCTACTTTTTCCTTCCCTCCACGTCACCATGTTTAATTCTATTATTCAGGGGTAGAGGGATTGGTTTTACTTCTCTTTGTTCAATTTCCTATTTTTTATGTATGTCCTCTTACTTTGTTCAATTCTGGAGTTGCACTGTAGGTTGGGGTGATCCTTTTTGCAGTTTTGAGATTTACTTAACGGGGGAGCTGTGATTCAAAAATCTATCTGCAGGTCCTGGTATTCACCGACAGCTGTATGGATAATCTGAAACCCACTTCCCACTACTTTGGAATCTGTCCATGCAGTGGGACTGTAGGTTTACTCCCTGAAATAAAATGTGGTAGCAGAGGGAAGAGAATGGAACAGACAGTGGGGGGAAGAGGGGGATGGAGAGAGAGAGGAGTAAGGGGGGAAACAGACGAATGTACCAACAAATGGAGAGAGAGACTTAAACTGAAACAGATAAAAGCAATAGACCATGGCTACAGACTAACCAACTCCCATACAAAAAAATAAAAATAAAACATACAATGATGCTGACATACAAGCTAACCAACCACCTTATTGTTGTGCTGTTCCTCTATACAAAGATATGGTTTACAGAGAGAAGAAAAGAAAAGAAAAGGAGGAGGGAAAGAAAAAAAAAAGGAACAAAACAGTAGGAATAGAATTAAGTCATTAAACTAACAGAACCAATCGAGCACACTCTGAGACTTTTCGTTTAAGCCCAATTTCCTTTCAGCTCTGATTTCTAGCTGTCTTTTCAAGCTGGTAAATTAGTTTGCAGTTAGGGTCAGTTGTCCCTAGCCTGCTGTGAAGGACAGTTTAGATTACCCTCCGTTCACCACTCAAGTCTGGCCTGTGTCTGTTTTTCAAGCTTGTTTCTCCCATTTCGGTGTTGTTACCTCGAATCTCAGCTGCTCGCCCCAGGGGTGGGGAGCTGGATAGGAGTTGGGCAAAGGCCGGAGATAGGAGCCTGCCTCAGGGCACACGGGAGGAGACCCATGGCTGGCAGGACATCAAGGTGGCAGCAAGGTGGCAGTGATCCCAGCAGATCTTGCCTGCAGGGGCCTCAAGGACTGAAGTCAAGGAACGCCTCAGGCATGGGTGGCACAATGTGCTATGGCTGCCACGGAGGCCACGGGGGTGTCAGCGGCTGCTGTGTCTGTGGCTGCAGTGGCTGTCCAGACTGCTATGATTCCCCAGCGGTGCCGACGGCCAAGCTCCATGTGAAGAGCAGGCTGCTGATGTTGGGGTCTGCAGCCCCCAGGGAGAGAGCCAGAGACCCTCTGCGTTCTCCTTTGCAGAGAGTTTCATAGACCAGGTTGCCCCATCGCCATCTTGCCGGAAGTCTCCTCTAATAGTATTTTTTATGCAACATGCACAGATACGGTTTTATATTATCTGTAAATTTTGATGTATATTATTTGTTACTTTCACGAAAAGATTGAAAGAGAACTTTTTAATTTCATCACACTAAAAATACTGTGTTTCATATAAACCAACCTTGCATACACTATTGATTTATAATAATGTTTTCACCAAGCAGGTAGTTGCAACCCAGCAAAGCTAGAATGCACTTTTCTTGTGCAACATGCTTACCTATATTAATTCATTTAATCTTTGCAGCAGTCCTATGAGTAATTTTGTTATTACTCCATTATTACCAGCAAAAACACTAGGGCAGAGAGATTATGCACAATTCTTACATGTTATCCAGCTGCAGAACCAATAGTATGAAAGAATATATTGTTTTTCTATAAGACTTCAACTGCTATGTAGGTACATCTTGATATATAATGTTCATCTCTCCTTTTCTTTTTCTTTTAAATATTATCTTGGATTTACTCTAAAAACAAGCTACCAAAGAAATACGGTAGTTTTTCTCCCCTTCACTATTTTTTGATTTTTATTTCTCTCAATCCGCTTGGGAACATGCTATGTAGTTACAGTATAGAAAGACATAGCTCAAGTCTTATAAAATTTTCCACAAACCAGTTAGCCAACTTACATTTGATATACACAGACCCATTTGTAACTCTGGCAGAAGATTAAACCCCTTCACACTTTTTTGTTATGATTCAAATAGCAAGCTAAACTAAAGAGAATTATGATCAATCAATATAAATAATCTTCCAGCAGAGTTACAAACCAAAAAGCCTTGTGTTTACCTGTAGGAAAAATTGTAGAAGGGAGCAATGCTTTTATCCACAAGTCTACAGACCGTGTATGGCAGTCCCTATCCCCCATTAAAGAGCTATACAAGTCATTAGGAATTTGTTATCCTTACTTCATTAATTAAAACAAATAAAATACAAAATATCATTGTGGCCTAAAAAAATTAAAATGTCCAATTTATCTTTCTAAAATAGTTTGAGTCATGCATTAATAGTTGCTATTTTTCTACTGTGGATGTGTTCATGGAATTCAGGGATAGATATGGTTTTATATTATCTGTAAATTGTGATATATGTTATTTGTTACTTTTGTGAAAAGAGTTAGAGAAAACTTTTTATTTTCATCATAGTAAAAATACTGTGTTTCATATAAATCAACTTTGCATACATTAACGATCTATAATAATGTTTTCACTGGGCAGGTAATTGCCACCCAGCAAAGTTAACATGTTCCATTTGGATCAAAGGAGAACATAAGTCTAACTGTAATAGACTAAAATAATTTCTATTTAGAGTCAAGATAGTTAATGAATAATAACAAAATATTTTTAACCTTGAAAAATATAAATTTAAGAATAATGTGGCAAAATTAGTTATAAATGTAGCATGCATATGAGAAAGATTTTTGTGATCTGTTGATGGCTTCTTGTTCTCAAATCACTCTGACATTTTCGGTGTGGGTTCACTGAAGGATGCTTATCAGTCTGATTCTAATGAGGAATTTTAGTCCAATTTTGTCCTTAGACAGGTAGGCAATCCAGTCTAGCATCAAACTGATTGTTCTTCAAATTCTGTCCTATTGAACAAACTATACTTCTGCTTGCCTTCTCAATTTCCTTCTTACTAAAATCCTCTCTGTGTGTTTTATTTCTCTGGTATCAACAGACTTTATTCACATACCCATTGAATGGATTCCCACCCATGGGTAGGTCCTACTGATAAAATTGCAAAACTCAATTTAAAAAAAAACAAAACTATATTTATCCTTCTGTAGTAGGTCTTATCTTTTACTCAAATAAATGTACAAAAAATTCTCTATACTCACAACAGCACTTTGGCCAGAAAAAAGTGAAACAATGGGATTAGGCAACTGAACATACTCCTAAGTGACTGATTAGGACTTAAATACAGCAGATTTAAAATATATAAAGAAAAAAAATAATTCTCATGTCTTAGTATACCAAGTGAAAATCATTGAGAAATGTAGCAAAGTGGATAAAGTGTAAATCAGGTATATCTCTCTTATTGGTTGTATGCTCTTGTTTTAATTCTACTCTCTAAAATTGTTTTTCTTATTTCTGACATGTACAAAATCATGCTTATAGAATTATTATGTGATTATAGACACAAAATCCATCTTTAAATGGATATACATGAAAGCTGATACAGGGTAAGCAATCAATAAATTATTAGCATTACTTATTACTATTTAAAAAATAATACTAATAATACATAGTTTGCTGTTTCAGATATATTCAGCAACATTTAATTATAGGCAACCCTGCTTATTAATTAATTCATTTTATAAATACTTACTAAATATATATAATATGATAGATACCACTTTAAGTTTTGAGTTATTCAGTCGAAAAGTCTCAATATCATAGAGCTGTCATTTTAGTGAAGATAACCATAAAAAAGTAATAAAATAAGTAAAAAGTAAATATATATGAAAATATTATAAATCAGTGAGAGTGACAGTAGCTATTTAAGTGGTTAGGAAAAACCTCCACAAAAAGTGACAATGTTAGCTACTACTTGCATGATGTAAAAGGTCAAGGTAAACAAATCTCTTGACACTGGGGATATAATTCACTCACACATTATCTAATACATTTTCTATCTTGAATAGATGTAAATATTTTAGACAAATACATTATTAACTTACAATTCCTAACTATGAGTAGTAGTACTATTTAATGTACTTATTCTCATTAATGATACAAGACTTACCTATAACGTGCATCTATTTCTTTAGCCCACAAGTATACTAAGCATTTAGTGAACGTTCAGCATATATGCTGAAGGTATGCACAACCATCAAGGAGAAGCAGTGTTGTGGCTAAGAATTTCGGTGCTACAGCCAATTTGCTATAATCAATTTTCTAGGTTTGTTACTTTCTTGTCCACAAAAGCTCCCATGACTTGGACAAGTTTTTTAAGATCTTTAAACTTTCATCTCATCAATTGAATTGTCATAATAGTATATGCATCTTTTGAGGATTATATAACATAATAACCATAATCTAATCCCAGCACCTGGTATATGGCAATGGTTTGATTTTAAATAATATGATTTAAGGAGATGACAAATAAGACAAAATGTCCAGTTTGAGAGAGATTCTGACAGATACATGCACATAGTGAAATACAAGCACATTTAAGAACCTTTACCTGTTGTTGAACTGATCAATGAAAAATTCCTAGAGAAGATTTTAGATGTCAGTAAATGAGAGTGTTATCCATACCACTTACATTCATAGTATTCAGAAGCCTTTTGCAAAGCTGATAACACTCACCAAGGAAAAACCATAAGGCTTATCTGAGAACTTTTTCTGTTTAGATTAAATACAAATGTCCTGTCTGAAACCATTGATCATTAAAGCTGAGGAAAAATACAAAATATGAACACAATATATGTGATTAACTCTAATGTTTCTTTCTGCATAAGAATGGTTTAAAAATATATCTGCATTAGTAGTTTGAAAAAAGATGCTTTCATTTGTCTTGGAATTGATAATAGAATAAATAATAGAATCAAAAGTCAGTTGGATGCCTACTCAATATCTTCTAGAATCAAAAGGGCATCTGAGAATGGAGACAATGTGCCCATTTTGACCCCCCCAAAAAAGTATGAGATCTTATTTAGGTTAGGCACTATAAGATTTAATTAAAATAGCTTATGTCAAGTAAATTCATCATTTTACCTCTATAACTGTTTTATAATTAATAGACACATTTCTACTCTATTAAACGTGTGATACCTTATAGCTTTCAACTTTGAAAGCAGTTCTCAGCTTAAGCAAGGATATCTCAATGCACTAGGTAAGACAGCCTTGAAGTTCATCCTGCCCTGTCTCTTCTGATTTTTATATTCTAGCACGTTTGTTTCTGTATGTCTACCTTATGGCATAATTTGAATGCATTGGGTTCTTACTGTATTATCTATCTTTGTTGCATGAACAACTTATCTCAGAACCTGAATTTCTTGTGATTAAAGCTCTTCTCTCAAAGTAAATACTAGCAATAACTGCTTCACAAGTCATTTATTCTGTCTTCTTAAATGAAATTTTGAATCTTACACTTGGTTTGGACCATTGGCTGATTATGTTCTCAATTTCATGTGATGAATGTCTACAATGTTTTATACACTATAACACCATGTCTTTCTTATGTTTTTTCTCCTGAATTGACAGTTCATTCTTAAACCTACATTGAGTCTCAAAATATTTAACTGATCATTAGAATAACTGCCCCAGGGCTTAATTTTAGGGAACTCAATAATCTCTTTGAACTGTGGAAATATACACAAACCACCCACAATGAAGTCTCATAATTATAAAGCAAATTATTTGATTTATTCCACAATAATCATATTTCAACTCACATTTTCATATGAAGGGAATGTTTAAATCTATGTTTCACATTCTCCAAATACTGTTCTGGTTCATTTTAATTTCAGCCACTAAGTTGATAGGGCTCAAAGGAAAACAAAATGGATTTATCCATCACTGAACACAATTAATTGTATATTGGCCTCTTTAGGAATGAAGTGAGATAAAATGACTTAATCACAATTTTTCAAGGGGAAATTATAAATAATTAACCACTCTGACTATGACTCCTATAAAAGAAGGTGAAAGTCAGCACATCCAAGCAAGCAACAATGAGATAAGGAAATTACTTACAAGGATCATTCCATTATTGTAACTGATTCTACCCCATATAGCAATACTTACTGGATAAGGCTATCACCTTTTAATATGGAACTATATGTTATAAGATTAGAAACCAAGTTTAGCTATAATATACAAATAACTGAATAATTTACAAATATTTCCATTATTTATGAATATTTCCATCTTTCATTATTTCAGATTGCAGAAAACTTACAAATAAATGTGAATACCTACATTATATCAAATCATCAAAACTGTTTTTTTTTTTTAATGTCTGAACCCACTATGGAATACATATTGTGCATAGTCATGAAGAATTTACTTGAGCTAAAAATTTGCCAAATATAGTTATTTATTTGGTGCCATTTTCTCAACTTACAGGGTCAAAGACCCATACCCTGAAAAGATGAATATTTGCTGCTTGTACAAAAGAAAGATATAAATAATTTCTTGTCTGATGAAACATTTGTGTCAAAAATCATGTCCCTTTGTTTCAAGCATGTTAAAACATTGATGATGTCTTATACAGTGAAACAGCAAACCAAAACAAAGGGACAAACCATATTTGTTTGCTAAGGATGCCAAAAGGAAATACTACAGACTGATTGTCTCAAGCAACAGACATCTGTTTTCTTATGGTTCTGGAGGCTAGAAGTCTGATATCAAGGTGCCAGAAGGGTTGGTTTTCTGCTAGGCCTCTCTCCTTCCTCTTGCTGCCTTTTCACATGGATTTTCCTGTGTGCACAAATGCCCCCTGAGGTCTTTTCTTCTTCTTATAAGGACATCAGTAATAATGAATCATGGCCACACTTCATGGTCTCCTATTAATTTGATCACATCTTTAAGGAACGTGTCTCTAGTTATGGTTTTATTTTGGGCTACTGGGAATCAACTTCAATGCATTAATTTAAGAAAACAAAATGAAAGACAAAAGTTTTCTCCTCAAATCCTTCAATTTGCCCTGCAATTTTTAAAATCTCATCTAGAAAGCTACATTTCCCAGAATCCCTTATAACTGGGTTTCTAATGATAGGATTCATACAGCCTCTTAGATGCAGTTATGTGAGATCTGGAAGGTCGAAGTGTGGTAGCAGTCCTCTTCCTACAGGTCTTGGTTGTCTTCTTCTTGCAAGAAAGTTCATATATGGTAAGTCTTCTTGAGGTGTTTCTTCAAAAATAGGATATATTTATTTTATGTATTATGGGTATTAAGAGGCTCATAATCCATTCTTTAATCTCCTGACAGCTGTAGTGAGTGGAGAGACTTGTTTCTGGCCTAAGTATAGAATTTTTTTCAAATAAAGAAGCCTTCATAATCTATCAATTTGATAATGTCTAGAAACAATTTCAGTATGCCAACCTATAACTTGTGTATTCAGCATTTTCTATGATCTCAGAAGCACTGAATTCCTACATTAAAATTCTTCTTGCTTAAAATACCTAGAGTTAGTTATACTTTCTGCACTGAGTTCTCACTCATGTAGATATAAAAAACTCTCATATCCCTCCACAACTCTGTTCTGTTCCTTTCACCTGAAATATCCATCTTTTCACACTTAATTTGTCCTTTCTTTATCCCCTTTTCAATATTTAGCAGAGATTATTTCCTTTATATAATTTCCTGTATATAATTTTAATATCACAACTGCATAGCTATAGCAATATATCTAGTGACCTATATACTACCATCCTGAAAACAAATGGACAATGTTAGAATGAAATATTCCTGGTCTCCTTTTCACCTGAAGTGTCAACACTATATAGAACAGGGTTTCGAAATGAGTGCAAAATAAAACTCCTCCTTGTAAAAATAAAATGCAATAAGAGCATAAGAAATTTCTTCCACACTGTGTTGAAAATGTAGATGGATGGTATACATGAGGTCAGAGAGGAGTGAAGAGAGAAAGTGGTTTCTGTGCTCCAAATCTTCACTTGCCCTTTGGGGAAGGGAAAGGATCATGCCACAGTCTAACCTCAAGCTTAGTGAAATAATCTTCAAAAAGATCACCAGGCAAGATTAAAGTAGTTCCTTGTAGAAGAAAAATACAGAAAACTGGAACATTAACATTTGTAAAACAGATTGGGTCTGAAATTATGACCCCATTAGTGAGATACAAAAGATGGAAAATGGTGCCTAACTGCATTAACAACTTTGAATGGAGAATAGTGGTGTTAAGAATGGGCTGTTCCCTCAACATTTGCATAAACTAAACATGAATTGGTGTTTCTGTGGGCCCAATGCAGGTCTTTTGTCTAGTAAATAGATAGCATGGATATGATCATTTTGTTACTTGGGGGAGTTATTTTTTTTCTGAGCAGTAGGTCTCGACAGTGGGCTTAAAATATTCAGTAAACCATGCTGTAAACAGATGCACTGTCATCAAAGCTTTGTTGTTTCATTTACAGAGCACAGGCAGAGTAGATCAAGCATCATTTTTAAAGGCCTTGGGATTTTTGAAATGATAAGTGACCATTGGTTTCAACTCAAGTCACGAGCTTTCTTAGCTTTTAACAAGAGAGTAAGCCTGTCTTTTCTAACTTTAAAGTCAACCATTTACTTCTCTCTAACTGTGGTGTTCTAGATGGCATTTCTTCCAGTATAAAGCTTTTTCATTTACACTGAAAAATCTATTGTTTAGTGTAGCCACCTTTGCCACTATCTTAGCTATATCTTCTAGACAACTTTCTGCAGTTTCTACATTAGCACTGGCTGCTTCATCTTTCATTTTTGTCATAAAGATGACCTCTTTCGTTAAACCTCATCAACCAACCATCTAACTTCAGATTTTTCCTCTGCAGCTTCCTTACTTCTCTCAGCTTTCATAGAACTGAAAAGAGTGAGGGTTTTGCTCTGAATTAGGCTTTAATTTAAGGAATATTGTATAAGGTTTGCTCGTCTATCCAGACCACTACAATTTTCTCCATGTTGACAGCAGACAATTTAGCTTTTTTATTATTTTTATGTTCACTGGAATAGCACTTTTAATTTTCTTCAATAACCTTTTTTTGCATGCATAACTTGGTTAACCTTTTGGCCCAAGAGACTTAGCTTTCAGCCAGTCAGGCCTTTTGACATATCTTCCTCACTAGTTTAATTATTTCTAGCTTTTGATTTAATGTTAGGGACGGGAGATTTTTCCTTTCACTTGAACATTTAGAGGCCACTGTAAAGTTACTAATTGGCCTAATTTCAACATTATTGTGTCTGAAGGAATAATGAAGCCTAAAGGGAGAAAGAGAAAGAAGGGAATGACCAGTCACATTTATTGATTAAGGTTGTTGTCTCAAATGAAAACAGTTAGTGGAGCCCCAAAACAATTACAATAATAACATGAAAGATCACTGATCACCATAACAGAAATAATAATATGCAAAGTTTGAAACATTGTGAGAATTACCAAAGTGACACAGAGACATGAAGTGAGCACATACTGTTGGGAAAATGGCGCCAGTAGAAATGCTTAATGTGGGATGGTCACAACCCCTTAATTTGTAAAAAATGCAGAAACTCTGAAGTGCAATCAAGTGAAGTGCAGTAAAATGAAGTACACCTGTATGTTGGACACACTTCTTTAAATACCTAGCTCAGTAATTTAACAATTGACACAAGTATCCATTCTCTTCTATTAAACAAACTTTCTGTTCTCTTTATTTCAGAGGCTATTTCTTAACCATCTTCATTATTAAAACTTCATATGTTGCCATTTTTACAGAACAACTTCTAGGGCCTTACTCATGTTTGTTGTTGTTAGTTTGCTTTCACTCTTTCTACTGAAACTTGTCTGTTGGCCAGGCATGGCTGCTCACACCTATAAAACCAGCAATTTGAGAGGCCAAGGTGAGAGGTCTATCTGAGGCCATGGGTTTGAAACCAGTCTGGGCAGCTTGACAAGACTCATCTCTACAACAAATCAAAAAATTAGCTGGGCATGATGGTGAACACCTGTAATCCCAACTACTTGGAAGATTGAGGTGGAAGGATCGTCTGAGCCAAGGAGGCTGAGGCTGCAGTGGCTGTAAGCATGTCACTGCACTCCAGTCTGGGTAACAGAGTGAGACTCCAACTCAAAAAAAAAAAAAAAAAAGACTCATCTGTTTATTGGCATGTGTTATGTATTTATCTATGAATTTAATCCTATCCTCTGAATTCTACAAGCAACTTTTTATCCCAAGAATTTTATCTCACGAACACATCATATGTAACATATTCCAGCCTGAATTCTTGCTTTAAATTATTGAAATAAATCTATCTTTTCTTTAATTCTATTGTATCACAACACCATCTATTTAAGAAAGAACCCTACACATTGACCTCAATTCAGTCCTGTCCCTTAACACTATTAAATGTGCTCTTAAAATATATATTAATTTTAACTGCTTTTTTTCATCTCATTATGTTAAACATCTCTCACTAGGAAAATGACACTCTTTCTATAGAAATTCCTACTTTTGCTGGGTTCGGTGGCTCAGCCTGTAATCCCGCTCTTTAGGAGGCTGAGGTGAGTGGATTGCCTGAGCCCGAGGATTCGAGACTCGCCTGGGCAGCGAGACCTCATCTCTACAATAAATAAAAAATCAGCCAGGCGTGGTAGTGCACGCCTGTAGTTCCAGCTACTCGGAAGGCTGAGGCGGAAGGATCGCCAGAGCCCAGCAAGTAGAGGCTGCGGTGGCCGGGAGCGACCACTGCACTCCAGTCTGGATGACAGCGTGAGACTCCAACTCAAAAAAAACCAAACAAACAACTTGGTATAAACAATGAGAGGCCCTGGTTTTCAAGCTAGGTATTTTTTCCATCTTCTCATGACCTTGTCTTATGAAAAAAAATGTTTCAGCAAGCTTCAAGCCAAATGGAAGATCTCATTGCTATCACCTCACTAGGCTGAGGGAGATATTCTGGCTGGTTCCAGAAGCTGAAAGACAGGAGACCATCTCATGTTCCACAGTTTCATTCTGTATAATGACTACATCAAGTGGGTACCAGCAGACAAACCATTTATATTACTGCCCCAAATTCTTACACTGTAGGCAGATTCAGGCAAGGCAACTGACAAAGAGTATATAGTGCCTCCTTTCTGTGCAGCTCTGTGTAACAGGAGAACTGTAATGGTGGGCTTGGCAGCTGAGTGGCAGCTCATCTCTCCCCTTACTTCCTTGAACAAAAAAATCCATCCCAGGTAGACTCAGCAGTCAGTGAGCACTAGTAAATCCTACCATCTGACTGAAAAAAGATCCAAACTGGGTGTATTAATTCATTTTCTTATGCTATAGAAGAATACCACAAACTGGGAAATTTATAAAGAAAATAAATTTATTTATGATAGTTCTGGAGGCTGGAAGTCCAATAATGTGGTTCCAGCATCTGGTGAGGATTATCCCATTAAGGAAGGCAAAAGGTAGAAGCAAGCACACAAAACGGAGAGAGAAATGGGGTGAATATATCCTTTTATTAGAAGCCCACTCAAGCAACAACTTCTGCACTCTTGCAAAATGGTGTTAATCCATTTATAAGCACAGGGCCCTCATGACTTAATCAGCCTTTAAAAGTTCCACCTCTTCATGCTGTTACAATGACAAATTTCAATATGTGTTTTAGTGGGGAGATTCGAACCATAGCACTGAGTGTTTACAGCTGTCAGGGGTGGTATCATTTTCTAGCCCATCTACTCCCCTCCCTCTGCATACACACATTTCATTTACAACTTCTGCTTCCAGTGGGGCAGCATATGAAGAGTGAGATACTCATTTCCTTCCCTTCCTCAGCCTAGCTGTTGTGCAATGAGCAGACGTTCTCTCCCTGGAGCAGCTTATTTCCCCAGGATCTTCAAAAACAATAGAACAAAGGAGGTGGCATTTAGTTCTCTCCCTGGAGCAGCTTATTTCCCCAGGATCTTCAAAAACCATACAACAAAGGAGGTGGCATTTAGAAATCTGCAGAGTCTAGACCATCAAAAAGCTTAATGGAAAGTTGAGAGAAAACGAGATTGAAAGAAAGCCTTGCTAAATCCAGTCACTTTTGAAAGGCAGAAGTCTGTGTACATACCTGTGTGCTCATACTGTGGGAGAAAATGGAGTTCACTGAACTAGTCCAGTCAAGTCACCAAATAAACAAGCAAACAACAATTAGCTCCAGAGAAGGGGAGATACATCTCCAGAGTTGCTATGTCAAATTCTAGTTAAAAAAAAAAAAAAAAGTACAGCAAGCAAAGAAAAAGTAAAGTGTGACCCATACACAGAAAAGAAAAAAAAAAGAAAGAAAGAAAAAGAAATCAAACAATCAAAAGTGCCTTTGCGGTAGGCCAGATATTGAATATCTTTGAGATGTCAAAGTAACTATTATAAACTTGCTAAAGATCTAAAAGAAATCATGTTTAAAGAATTCAAAAAATATAAATAATGACAAAGCTTCATTGAATAGAGGATATCAGTAAAAAGAAATTATTTTTTTTAGAAAAGAACAAATGGAAATTCTGGAGTTGAAAAGTAGAATGTGCAAATAGAACAATTTATTAGAGGAATTATACAAAAGGTTTGAGCTGGCAAAAGAAAGAAGCAGAAACATTGAAAACGAATTGGTAGATATTATGCAATCTGAAGAACAGAGAGAAAACAGTGAGGAAAAACTAACAGATACTTCCGATACAAATTTCAGATGCTTTTTGAGAAGAAATTGACAAGCAGTTCTTAAAATTCATCTGGATTTGCCAAGGAAGCAGAATAGCCAAAACAATCTTGGAGAAAAAAAAAAAAAAGAAAAGAACAAAGATGAACACATACTTCAGGATTTCAAGCCGTTAAAATGTGACAACAATCAAACAATATGTTATTGTCATGAATGATAGGATCTACTCGTGCTCACTGAGTCTACCTGAAATAGATTTTCAGTTCAGAGAGGAAATATAAATTGTTATTCAGCTGCTAGTCCCACCATTTCAACTCTTCTGCTAAATAGAGCTGCATAAAAAAGAGAGATACTATTCACATCTAAGTATATCTGTATTATATATACCTCTATCTATCTATATCTATCTATCTATCTATCTATCTATCTATCTATCTATCTATCTATCATCTATCTGTCTCTATCTGAGGGTTAGGAAGAGAGGGAGAGAATTGAATTTAGGGTACACAAATTTACTTTTCATCTTACGGTCCACTGATTTTTCTCCAAGAGTGCCAAAACAATTTAATGGGAAAATAATAATCTTTAAACTAATGATGCTAAAATAACTGGATATCCATGTGCAAAAGAAGAAAGTTGAACTTCTCTATCATAACATACATAAAATTAACTCAGGATGGATCATAAGCATCCTTGTAAAAGCTGTACAATCAAAGAAGAATACTAAGGGTAAATTTTCATAACCTTGTGTTAGGCAATTTTTTTTTTTTTTTTTTTTTTAGATAGAACAGCAAAAGCACAAATGACAGGACAAAAATAGGTGAATTGATTTTTTCAAAATTAGAATGTTTATGCTTCAAAGGACACCTTTAAAAAAGTAAAAATAGGTTGGGTGCGGTTACTAAAGCTATAATCCCAGCACTTTGGGAGGCTGAGGCAAGAGGACTGCCTGAGCTCAGGGGTTCAAGATCAGCCTGGGTAACTTGGTGAGATCTCTTCTCTAAAATATATCAAAAAATTAGCCAGGTGTGGTTGCATGTGCCTGTAGTTCCGGCTACTTGGAAGGCTGAGGTGCACTCCAGTCTGGGCAACCAAGTGAGATTCTGACTCAAAAAAGAAAGAAAGAAAGCAAAAATAGCCAACTAAATGGGAGAAAATATGTGAAATTATATATTTATATAGAACTTGTATCAAGAATATATAAAGAATTATTGATACTCAATAATATACAATAAATATCAAAGTTTTAAAATAGATTAAGAATTTCTTTTCTTTTCTTTTCTTTTTTTCCAGAATGTGGGAAAACAGGATTTATTGAGAGGACAAAAAAGCTCCCAGAGCAGGAGAGGACTCAAGGGGGTTGTACAGATTAAGAATTTTAATAGAAATTTCTCCACAGAAGCTATCCAAATGATCCAGCATATAGAACGATGTTTAACATTATTTATCATTAGAAAAATAAAAATCATGTTAAGATAACATCATATTCATTATCATGGCTATACTCAAAAACACAGACAACAGGTGCTGACACAGAAGCAACATTATTCATAGTAGCCAAAAAGTAAAACAAGTAAAAAATCCATCAACTGATGAATGGGTTAAAAATGTGATATATACATACAATTCAATATTACTCAGCAATAAAAAGGAATGAAGTACATGATATATGCTATACCGTGAAAACCTTGAAAACATTATTCTAAGTGAAAGTAGCCTGTCATAAAAGACCACATATTATATGATTTCATGTAAATAAAATGTCCAAGATAATATAGAGACAAGAAGTAGATTAGTAAATTACTGGTTGACTTGACCTAGAGAAAGCAATTGAAGAAAATTAGAAGACTGCTAATAGGCACAAGGTTTCCTTTGCGGTAATAAAAATATTTAAAAATTAGATCATTTTGATCCTTTTAGACCTTTATGAACATGATAAAAAACACTGAATTGTACTCCTCAAATGAGTGTATTATACATTGTGTAACTTTAATATTAATAAAACTTTTAAAACATAAGAACAAATGTATTAAAACGACCCAAAAATAATTGGTTACGAATGCACTAAAATAAATTTGGAATCTTACCTACTCTGACATTGATGTAAGATCTTTTAGAATTTTTCCCTGCTTACTTCTCTAATATCATCTCTAGTTACCTATTTCTCACCCATTTTCTCTAGTCATACCGGATTCTTTTCCTTTCTGAAAATCTGCCAACATTTGTGTATTTTTTTCATATTAATACTGCAGCACAGTTTCTTTTCTTAACTCTATATACTACTGCTTCTTTAGCACTATTTAAGTTCCAGCAATAATTTATCAA
Source organism: Carlito syrichta (assembly GCF_000164805.1). Classification (NCBI taxonomy): domain Eukaryota; kingdom Metazoa; phylum Chordata; class Mammalia; order Primates; family Tarsiidae; genus Carlito; species Carlito syrichta. The sequence goes on from NW_007252122.1 coordinate 199,033, forward strand.
CTCAGACTGGTTTCCTCTGACCATCCCAATATAAATCAATACATTTTGGCCTTCTCTATCATAACACGATCCTAATTGTATTTCAAAGGATTGTTTGTTTATCCTGCTATTCCCAGTTTTCTTCCACCAGAATTTAGGCTTTTTGAGCATAATAATCATGTTGTTTTTGTTCACCTCTGTATATCCAATGTCTAGGATAATTACTATAAAACAGGCCCAAATATTAATTATAAAATTAATAAACAGAAAACAGAAAACCATATCTACTATATTAGCTGTCCCTACCTGGCACTTAACTTCTAATAATAAAATAAAATTCTAGGCTAAACGTGAGAATGAATAGTAATTTCACTGTCAGCAGTGACTGGATGAGCAACTTTGGCAAAGATTGTTAGATTCCCAGATTCTCATTTTTCTTAACTTTCAAAATGATGACTCTGATACATGGTCCATCTACAATAAAATCTGAATAAAAATATTAAATAAGATATAAAATATGGCAGGCTTTTATAAATTATAAAATGAAATTCAAATAAGAATAATGTTGCAACAACAGACTTTGGCACTACAAAGCTATTAATAATTTAGCTTGCTATCAATAGATTTCTCTTCTCTATCAGAAATTTCCCAGTCACAGAAAACAATCTAGATCTCTTCTGTATTACTTTACTTCAAAATTGAGGTTAGCATTTGCTTTGCCATTGGTTTTCTTTAAAGAGCACGATTACCTTCCCAATAGATTATTATCTGGACCCACCTATTTACCATTAGAATTAAGTCTTTTGGAAAATTCATGAGTGTAGAACAGTTTGACTTTAACAGTTATTTTGACCATGCAGTTTTCTTTCACAATTGTTATAATTACTTATTTTTTCCTTTAAACCTGTAATTTAAAATGTCTGGATTCTAGTTTGAAGATGGCGACCTGGCAGCCCGGTGTCTGAAGCCCTCTGCAAGGGAGATCTGCAGTGGGTCTCTGACTCTCGCCCCCGGGAGGCTGGGGACCCCAGCATTGCAGCCTACTCCTCAGACAGAGCT
>NW_007252123.1:0-2169 GCF_000164805.1 Carlito syrichta
CATACAAAAGATCATTAGAGACTACCACGTACACTTGTATGAAACAAACTTGAAAACCAGAAGGAAATGGAGGGCTTTCTGACATCACACAACCTACCTAGGTTGGAACAAGAAGAAATTGAGACCCTAAATAGACCAATAACAATCAAGGAAATCGACTACATAATAAGAAAACTTCCTACAAAAATAAGCCCTTGTCCTGATGGCTTTCCAGCAGAATTCTACAAGACATTCAAGGAGGAGCTGATACCAATCCTACTGAAGGTATTCCAGGCGATTGAAAAAGATGGAACTCTCCCCAAATCATTTTACGAAGCAAACATCACATTGATATCAAGCCAGGTAAAGATCCAATAAAGAAAGAGAACTACAGGCCAATATCTTTGATGAACATAGATGCTAAAATTCTCAACAAGATCCTAGCAAACTGGATTCAGCAATACATCTCAAAAATCATCCACCATGACCAAGTAGGCTTCATTCCTGGCATGCAAGGCTGGTTCAACATTCGTAAAACCATAAATGTAATTAAATACATCAACAGATGTCAAAACAAAAACCACATGATCATATCATTAGATGCAGAAAAAGCTTTTGATAAAATCCGGCATCCCTTCTTGATAAAAACCCTTGAACATCTAGGCATACGGGGAACATACCTCAAAATAGTAAAAGCCATCTATGAGAAACCCACAGCCAGCATACTCCTAAATGGACAAAAATTGGAACCAATTCCCCTGAAAACTGGAACTAGACAAGGATGCCCACTCTCTCCCCTCCTGTTCAACATAGTATTGGAAGTCCTGGCTAGAGCAATCAGAGAAGAGGAGGCAATCAGAGGTATTCAAATAGGAAAAGAGGCAGTCAAGTTATCTCTTATGCAGATGATATGATGGTGTACCTCGAAAACCCAAGAGAATCTGTCAAAGGCCTCCTTACATTGATAAAGGCCTTTGGCAAAGTCTCAGGATACAAAATAAATGTACAAAAGACAATCGCATTTCTCTACACCAATAATAAACAAACAGAAACCCAAATAAAAAACACAATTCCATTCACAATAGCCACAAAAAAAATGAAATACCTTGGCATCTTCCTAACCAGAGACGTGAAAGACCTTTATAATGAAAATTACAAAACACTGCTCAAAGAAATCAAAGCTGACACGAACAAGTGGAAAAATATTCCATGCTCATGGATCGGAAGAATCAACATTGTGAAGATGTCCATCTTACCTAAGGCAATCTACAAATTCAATGCAATACCCATTAAATTACCAACAACATTCTTCTCAGACCTAGAAAAAACAACACAGGAATTCATATGGAAACACAAACGTCCAAGATAGCCAGAACAATCCTCAGCAAAAAAAACAAAGCAGGTGGTATCACAATACCAGACTTCAAACTTTACTATAAAGCTACAATCATCAAAACAGCTTGGTATTGGTACAGGAACAGGCATATAGATCAATGGAACAGAATTGAGATTCCAGAAGCAAAACCTCAATTTCTCAACCAACTCATCTTCGACAAAGCCCCCACCACCTACCAATGGGGAGAGGAGAACCTATTCAGTAAATGGTGCTGGGAAAATTGACTGACCACATGCAGAAGATTGAAACAGGACCCCTATCTATCCCCATGCACAAAGGTTAACTCCAAATGGATCAGAGACCTAAATGTAAAACCTCAAATCATAAGAACCTTAGAAAAGGAAGGAAATACTCTCATGGAAATCGGAACTGGCATCCAATTCCTGTACAAAACCCGAAACCCACAGGACATAAGAGAGAAGATAGACAAATGGGACCTTATTAAACTGACAAGCTTCTGCAAGGCCAAAGAAACCATCAAGAGAGCAGGGAGACAGCCTACAGACTGGGAAAAAGTATTTGCCAACTCTAGGTCTGACAAAGGCTTAACATTCTGGATCTACAAGGAACTGAAATGTACTGAAAAGAAGAAAACAAACAGCCTCATTATAAAATGAGCAAAAGATATGAACAGACACTTCACAAAAGAAGACATTCGAGCAGCCAACAAACACATGAAGAAATGCTCAACCTCACTAATCATCAGGGAGATGCAAATCAAAACCACACTGAGATACCACCAAACTCCAGTCAGAATGGCAATTATCAACAACTCAAAAATAACAGCTGCTGGA
>NW_007252123.1:2189-13045 GCF_000164805.1 Carlito syrichta
CAGCTGCTGGAGAGGGTGTGCTGAAAAAGGGAACACTTTCTACACTGTCGGTGGGAGCGTAAACTAGTGCAACTTCTGTGGAAAGCAGTGTGGCGATTCATAAAAGCTCTAAAAATTGACCTTCCATATGACCCTGCAATCCCCCTACTGGGAATATACCCTGAAGAACACAAATCACTCTATAAAAAAGATACCTGTACACGTATATTTATCGCAGCGTTGTTCACAATAGCAAGAACCTGGAAACAACCATGCTGCCCATCAAAAGAGGACTGGATTAAAAAAATGTGGTACATATACACGATGGAATACTACGCAGCCATAAAAAAGAACAAAATCATGAATTTCACAGCAACCTGGATGGAACTAGAGTCTATAATACTGAGTGACCTCTCACAGAAACAAAGATCTGAATATCACATGTTCTCGCTCATATAATGGACCTTGAACATCCAATGAAATACTATAAGAAAATGACTGACAGTACTGGGAAACTATGTGGGGGGAGGGGGATGGGGTTAACAGTAGCAAATATCTGTTGGGGGATGGGAAAACACCTCTTATCAACAGGGTGCCTGAATGAAACGTAATTGTACACCTAACCCTTAACTGTACCCCACAAAACCATAATAAAAAATACTGATTAATAAAAAAAAAGAAAGGGTGAGGCAGAAGAATTTCCTGATCTCAGTAGGTTGAGGCTGTGCTAGCCTTGATTGTGCCTCTGTACTCCAGCTCAGGTGACAGAGTGAGACTTTGACTATAAATAAATAAATAATAAATAAATAAACAAGCAAGCTGGGAAGTGACAAGAAACAAGGCTTATGAAATAAATATGGACAGAATCATGAAGAGCCTTCTGGTCCCTGAAAGAAATTTAAACTTTATCTCAAGAGCGATGGCTAGCCTTTGAAAGGCTTTGAGTGCACAGAATACCATAATCAGATTTATATTTTCAGAATATTTTGGCAATGTAGAGGATAAAGTAGAGGGGTGTCAAGATTGGAGGCAGGGACATCAGGTAGGAGACTATCACAGTAGCTTGAATATGAAGGGATGAGGGCTTGAATTAAGGCAGTGGAAACAGAATGAAGTGGATGGATTTAAAATATATTTAGGAGATAAAAATCAGTAGAACTTGCTGATGTATTTGCGTCTAACAGGTAAAGGAAGGCGGTGATTCAAGGATGGCTCCATAGTTTCTATGTGACTGGTAGGTAATGGTGCCACCAAGGAAACTTGGGGGGTAGGAACGTGTTTAAAGGATAATGTAAGTTCCACCTTGGACATGTTGGGTTTATGGTGCCCACAGTACATCCAGGTGGCAGAAAGCTTGATATATTAATTTGCAACTTGAGAATGAGGATGTGCATATAGAATCAAGGATTATCAGAACGTAAATGGTAGCTAAAACTTGGAGAGTAGGTACTGCAAGAGGATATATTAGATGTTCTTTGGAGAATCTTCCAGCTTCAAGATTAACAATCCTTCTTGATTACTTTTCTATTGTCCTTCTTTTGGATAAAATCTCCTGTGGACATGGAAGTGGTCATTTTTGGGGGGTTTATTATTATTATTATTTTTAGAGTTGTGGGGTAAAAGTGAGAATTTACTACATAAGAAAGTTGCATGCAGGTGAATTTTAGGCTTCTAGCTGGCCCTCTCTCTCCCTGGCAATGGATCAGGTACCCAGTGTGTTGCCACATGCCCCTTTCTCTTTTCCCTCCCTCCCATCCTTTAGCAATGTCCAGCATCTGCCAATCCCACCCTTGTGTTCATGTGACCAGTGATCAGAACCCACTTATGAGTGATAACATACAGTATTCAGTTCTTTGTTTCTGTGATAGTTCACTTAGTGTGATGGTCTCCAGCTGCACCCATGTTGCTGCAAAGGCCATGATTTTGTTCTTCCTTATAATATTTCATCATGTATATGCACCACATTTTCTTTATCCAGTCTACTTGTAATGGGCATCTGGCTTGGTTCCATGTCTTTGCTATGGTGAAAACCGCTGCAGTAAACATCTTGTGCAGGTGCCTTTTCTGTAGAGTGATTTATGTTCCTCTGGGTATATTCCTAGAAGAAGGATTGCTGGATCTTATAGGAGCTCAATTTTTAGTTCTTTGGAAGTCACCACACTGCTTTCCACAAAGGTTGAACATTCCCAGGAAGTGGTTGAAATTTTAGGAAAGAACTGGATGGGATAAAAAGGACAGCATATTCAATTATGAAAATAAAAATCTTTTAAAGGCAAAAAAAGACACTATAATAGATCATAAATGAAAGACTATTCCAGATAAGAAAATCATATAGACAAGAAAAAATATATTTAAGACTTTCTGGTAAAGCTAGACTGTATAGTCAGTCAACTATTGGCACAGATATACAAAGCTCCAACCAAGATATCTAGATTTTGGTGCTGGTCCTGACAAGAGTCCCTACCACTGGGTTGGCATGGCAAGTTGGCACCAGATGCTGCTACCTTGAGGCTCATGCCTGGGACTGCTTGTGTCCTTACAACTATGTTTAGAGGTCCATGTGCATGGCTTCTCTGCTCTGCTTCCAAACAGAGGAAATTCATTTGGCTGATTTTCGGAACCACTCTCTAGGAGGAATGTGAAGCATTCTAAGCTCTGCTTAGACATAAATTAAGATCTTGTTTGTTCAGAATGACTACTGCCCCATCTTGCCAGAAACTCCACTGTGCTCTCTGGGGTGTGCAACCTCTATTTATTAGGTTATTTTGTTGGCCAGGGGCTCACACTGTGCTTTGTTCTCATTGCTCTGCCACTCCCATGGACTGGTTGCCGAGCAAACCAGACAGTGACCCCTGATTCACTCTTCCATCAATTCTATTCATATCTCTTTGTTGTCTTTGGATAATGTGACCAAGTACCTCAAAGCAGATGCCGTGAGACTTGTGTACTACTCCAGAGTGACAAGCTCCTCCCAGGCCCTGGAGACACATAGGAAATCCAGCTGCAAGGCCTCTTCTTCTGGCCCCACCCAGCAATGGTAGTATAGTTGGAGACATGGAGCTCTGAAACTCTGACTCTTCTAGACTTCTTTAAGTATCAGCAAGACTCTCTATTTAAAAAAAGAGCAGGTGACTACCTACAAGGGATTTTGAGGGGTGCCAAAAAGCCTCTCTATCCTACATCTTCATTCACCACCTATACTCCAATATGCTTGGAGGCACTCCTCCTTTTGATTAAGTAGCAATGCTTCCAAAAATGCCCCAGAGGCAAATATATATAAGGAAAGGACCCACAAGCAGGCATCGAATTTCCTAGCTTCTAGTCTCAGCCCTACTTTATGAACTTGGGCAAGTACCTTCCCTTTTCTGGACCTCCGCTTCCTCAATACACTATAGAAGGAAGAAATTGGATGAGTTCATCTCAAAGGCCCCTTCTGACTAAGACATCCTATATTACTATGATCCAAGTTCAGATTCAAATACACATCAGGGGTTATCATTTAATTCACAAACTTTCATTTATCTATTTGTTTGAAGTGACTAGATATGTCACCAGGAAAAGAGAAATCCGGGGACACAGATTGGTCACATAGATGTCCCAGAGGCAAAGAAACACTTCATGTAAACAACTCCTGACAGGACAACAAGAGATTAGACAGACCCCAACCTTCTTTCTGCCCTGATTGTCTCATCTCCACCCCAAAACTTATCAGCTGGGAGATGGTAAGATCCAGCTAGAAGATAGAGAAGCACATTTGGAAGATGAACGGGATCTTCAAGGTTGGGAAAGCAAGACCAAACCCTAAATGACCTGTTTCCTAAAGAAGTCTAGATTGAGGCCCCAGATACAGTAGACTCAGGGTGCGATACATTGGAAGAATAGAAGGTGACCTTCCTCAAAGATAGGTGAGGTGTGTGTCCAGAGGCCTAGGAAGGCAACCACTAGGTGGTCTCTTTTCTCAGAAAGGAAGGAAACATAAGAGCCTGGAATCCCAGATACTCTCCCCTGGCTTCCTCAGGATAACCCAGGAAAGGGATCCTATAATAATAATGGTAGCTAACGTTTATTAACATTTACTAGGTGCCAGGTGGTATTCTAAGTGCTCCATATAAATTGAAACAATTAATCCTTATAACACTCTTATAAGGTTAGTACTACTATTATTCCCATTCTACAGATGAAGACACTGAAACACAGAGAGGTTAGTTTGCTTAAGATCACACAGCCAGGAGCCGTTAAGTCTAAGACATAAACCCAGGCACTCTTGCCCCATACCTTATGCTCTTCACCTAACTAAAGGAGAGTAAATACTTTTCAAATGTTATAGATCAGAGTTTGGAAGATTCTTAGGGACTATCAAGGGCCATTCCTTCATTTTATACATGAAGGAACTAACGTTCTGAGAGAGCAAATAATTTACTCAATGCTATACAGTGAGCAAGAGAGAGCATAACAGAACCAGAACCAAAGCCCTGTTCCGCTGACTCCCAACCCAGTACTAATTCTACTACTGCTTCCAATCTTTTGTTGGGTTTCTTCCTTGAATCACCTTCCCCATCACCTTACCTTGCTGACATTGCCACTTTGGCCACTCTTTCCAACAAGATTGTGGAGGAGCAGTCATCTCTGTAGTACAAGTCATTATGTTCTCTTTCCAAAATATAAATGAGACTAGTGCTGGCTTCAATCAAGCATTTTCCAAATGATTGGATCCTTAAATCCCAATATCACCTCTGTGGGGGTTCCTGATAGAATTCAAAACCAACATTTTCCATTTATAAAGACATCAACACCCAACCATGCCAAGGACCCAGCCTTCTGAGAAGATGAGTGTTCAATGATGTATGAGGCCCACCTCCTACTCAGACAGATCTGTGGATTCAAATTTGAACTTTTTAAGGGTCATTTGGGGAAACCACTACCGAGCCCAGCTGGAAAAATTCTGCCTGATTCATTGAGAAGTGACGACTAGAGCTTATGAAAGTGGAAAGTGGGGCTGGACAGTGGGCTCTGAAGGGAGTGGGGCTAGCCTGGTTTATAATGCCACCAATCTATGCTAGCCAGTGGCAATAAGATGAATGGCTCAGGTCCTCTGAAGGTCCAGGCTACTCTTCTGAAAATATTCATGGCTCATTGCCTCAAGATGTTATATTTCACAAATCTATCCTACCCACTCCAACCCCACTCCACCCCTCCAGCGGGTGTGGGAAACAAAAGCTCTAATATGGATGGGATGTTTTAAAGGCCTCTTGTGTGTCTGAGCCTTCAACCCATATGAAGCATTCTGACAATTTTTCCAACTTCTGTATGGGCCTCTGAGCTGGGCACACACCACTGAGCCTATTGAGACAGGGTGGACCTACATCCCTTTGAGAATGGGAGAGATGAATCCAAGGGCCTCTGAAAGGCAGTAGGGTGGGAAAAGAGGGAAATATTTCCTAGGCAAGAGAGGAGAGTAGTCTTAAGAGGCTATTTGACGTCCCAGGGAAATATTAGTACCCCCTTCTATCATGTCCAGACTTTCTACAACACAGGCTTGACCAAAAAAAAAAACCTTCCTACCTTCCTACAATGAAAAAGGAACAAATGGTTGATTCTGAAGCCATTGTGAGGTGACATACAAATAATATTTCATTCACTCACTCATTCATTAATTTATTTAGGCAATAGTGACTGTGTGCCTACTATGTGCAAAGTATCACGGAGAATAGAAATATACAAGGCAGGTGGCTCATTTTTCAAAAGTTCACACCCACAAGGGGACATGGCTTATACACATTGCTAAACACTAACCAGCTGTATATGGAAAATGACTTTAAATGATATAAATGAGAGAGAATCACAGTCCTCCACTTAAAGAATCTTAAGAAAGGACCATCTAGTCTAACCTTTTCATTGTACAGGACACAAACCCAGAGAAGGAAAAAGCATTCACAGAGGTACACAGTCAGGTAATAAGAGAGCTGTTTTCCACTAGGTACCAAAGGAAAACAAAAATTACTGTGGTTCAATAGGAAATGTCACAACAAAGTTTCACAGGGGTTGATTTAGAATTTTTTTAAAAGGTAAGATTTTCCCCAAAGTTGTCTTATGAAAATGTTCAAACATACAGCCAGAGTCAGTTCCATAATTTTGAGGCGCAGTACAAAATGCAAATACGGGATCACTTATTCAAAAAGCGGGGGAGAAGTACTGTTAAGACACATGAAAAAGTGCTCGGCCTCACTAATCATCAGAGGAATGAAAATCAAAACCACATTGAGATAATACCTAACCCCAGTAAAAATGGCCATCATTAATAAAACAAACAACAACAGATGCTGGAGAGGATGTGGAGAAAAGGGAACTCTTCTACACTGTTAGTGGGAATGCAAATTAGTTCAATCTCTACAGAAAACAGTGTGGCAATTTCTAAAAGAACTAGAAATTGACCTTCCATATGACATAGCAATCCCCCTACTGGGAATACATCTGGAGGAACTCAAATCATTTTACAAAAAAAAGATATCTGCACACACATGTTTATTGCAGCACTATTCACAATAGCAAAAACATGGAACCAACTGTGCTGTCCATCAAAATTGGACTGGATAAAAGAAGTCTCTACTGTGGGGGTATTAATTCTCCACTTAGTTATACATGATGAATATTACACAGCTATAAAGAAGGACAAACATGGACTTCACAACAACTTGGATGGATTTATAGTCTATAATACTCAGTGATCACTCACAGAAACGAAGAACTGAGTACCACATATTCTCACTCATAAGCAGACCCTGAACATTTACCATAACGCTGTAAGAAAGGGATTGGCAGTAGTGGGACATTGCTGGGGGTGGGGGCATACAACATCAACAAGGGTACCTGATCATAAAGCAGATGAAGTGGGGACTAAAGGGAGACTCAAACTTTACCTGTACGATGACCACTTGTGCATCTAATCCTGAATTGTACCCCACATCTTTGAAATAAAAGAAGGGTACTGTTAAAATAAAAAATGTTTTCATTCTATGTATTCTCTCTTGTTCTCTCTCTTGCTCTCGCTCTCTCTCTCTCTCTCTCATATCACAGTATTTTCTATCTGCTATTTAATGCTGTTCTAAGAATAATTTTAAAATTTTTAGCATGAATTTTACAGTTCATCTTTATATTATACAACATCATTTTAAAATGCAAATATAATAGCATTTAACTCATACACAGAACCACCAAAATTACACAATTGGTATTTCATAGTTTGTACGTGTATGGATATTATTTTGTTCTTACCAGAACTATGGAAATACTGAACAAAACTAACTCAGCTGTTTTCTATTTCCCTTTTTGATATGTGCACAATCTACCAACAGTCTCTACCTTCAGTTTACTGATGAGCAAGAAGAGACTAAAAGGAAAAAGAATTATGGATTTCTGTATCTTTCCCTTTAATTTTTTGTAGTTCCACCATTCTTTATTCACTGAACTAACACAAATGATCATACAACTACTTTTAAATCACCATACTTAACTAATACAGGGAAGTAGCATGAGTAAGAGAGCATATGACAGCGTTCCTTCATCATCCATGTTTCTTAGAACACTACTGCCTTCTTTTTACATTCGAAGCAAGTTCTAGTTTAAATTGAAAGCATAGTCTCTTGGGGGTATTAGTTCCCCACTTAGTTATGCACATAATTTGTTTACCTTGTACTCAATTTGAGCCTTGCTGAACTCCCACACATTGTGGAATTCCGTGCTCATGGAGCATCACAAACACTATATATACATAGTGTGGCAAGGAATGGCAGACACATATTATGTGTATCTATTCTTCTCATGCACATGCTTCATTGTCCCACTGAATTTTGAACCAAGCTCAAAGATGAAATATTAAAAAAATTTAAAGAGTGACAGCAGAGCATTAAACCAAGCACAGGTCTCTTCTGTAAAGATCACACATCCATAAAGTTGATCCTGCATAGAGCAAAATAGAAAGAATTTTAAAGCGAAAACCCATATACATATCATCTAGAATCTACTACATTTGCTTTATCATATAGTTATCAACTCCTCTATCCATCCAGTAAGCTATCTTATTTTCTTTTGTTGCATTTCAAAGTAAGTAACAGATACCAGTACACTTCACCACTAAACACTTAATTATGCATGCAATTAACTAGAGTTCAATATATGTTTACAGTTTTTCCAAGGTAAATGTACATACATCTAAATGCACAAATATTAAGGGGACATTTGCTGAGCTCTGACAAACACATATACCTATGTAACCCAAACCTTATCATCATCCCAGAAATCTTCACTTTCCAGTCAATCCTAACTGCCACACCATATTCAGAGGCAACCACAAAAACAGAAAGGAATTTGATAGATGAAGTCTATGACAGAATCAAGGAGGAAGAAGAAAATGGAGGCTTGAGGCTAGCAGGCGAAAAAGCTTGTCTGAAGTAAACGTTTTGTACAATAATGGTAGAAGGTAGCATTTGTTGAGAATTATTTGTTAGGCACTGTGCTGCTTATGTGAATTAACTCAATTTTTATCTTTATTGCAACCCTATAAAACAGGTTCTGTTGAAATCCCTATTTGGCAAATGAGAAAACTGAATCATCACCAAGAAGCACCAGAATTTGAATGCAAGTGGTCTTCCTTCACAACCTGTAGTCATAAGCAGTATAGTATGTTGCCTATGGTAGAAAATCAAGGGAGAAAAAAGTGGAATGCTGAAGTGAGCCCTGATCAGAGTGTATCTTGAATACCAGAGTAAGGAATTTGAATTCTATTCTTAAGGTCATAGGAAATGTTCAGAGTTTTTTTTATTATAGAACACTGTGAGAAAGCAGTATTAACTACCATTTGACCCAGCAATTTTGCTCCTAGATATTTATTCTAGAGATATGTAAACTATTTTTCACAAAAGCCCATACACAAATGCTCATAGAGGCTTTATTTGTAATAGTCAAAAACTGGAAACAACCCAAATATTCTTCAATGGTTGAACGAATAAGCAAACTATGGTATATCCATACCATGGAATGTTACTTAGCAATAAGTAGGGATAAACTCTTAATACATGCAAGAACTTGGATGGATCTCAAGGACATTATGCTGAGTGAAAAAAAAAACCACCTCAAAAGGTCACATATTGCATGATTGCACTTGCATAACATTCTTAAAAATAACAAAATTATAATGGTGGAAAATAGATCAGTGGTAATAAGTATTAGGGATGGGGAAGGGTAACTATTAAGTGGTAATGAGAGAATTTCTTCATGCTGATGGAGTAGTTTTTTATCTTAATTGTGGGTTTGGTTAACAAATCTATACATATGATTAAAATGTCATAGCACTTCTTATAGACTAAATTATGTCACCCAAAATTTATATATAGAAGCCATAAGCCCCAGAACATCAGGAAATGGCTGTTTTTAGAGATAGGGCCGTTAAAGAGGTAATTAGATCAAAATGAGCCCATTGGGGTGGGCCATAATCCACTCTGACTGGTGTTCTTATAAAAATAGAAAATTGGGAAAGAGTGAAAGATACCAGAGGTATGCATGCACAGATAGAAGATCATATAAAGTGGCAGCAAGAGGGTAGACATATGCAAGCCAGGGGACTGAGGCCTCACAGTGAAATCAACCCTGCTGAAACCTTAACCTGGGACTCCTAGCTTCCAGAACTGTGAAAAATAAATATCTTGTCTAAACCATCCAGTCTGTGGTATTTTCTTTATGGTAGCCCCAGAAAACTAATACAGCACTATGTGCCAAAAAAAAATCATACATATAAAAACTGGTGAAATAAAATAAGATTATATTAGTCTGTTCAGGCTGCCATAACAAATAACCACAGACTGGGTGACTTAAACAACAGATGTTTATTTTCTCACAGTTCAGGAAGCTAGAAATACAAAGATCAAGGTGCCAGGGTTAGTTTCTGGTGAGGCCCCTCTTCCTGGCTTATAAAAGGCCACCTTCTCTCTGTGTCCCCATATGACCTTTTCTCTGTGCTTTTACAGACAGAGAGGATAGAGAGGAAAGAGAAAGACAGAGAGAGGGAGAGAGGTCCTATCTCCAAATACAGTCACATTAGGGGTTAGGGTTTCAACATACAAAATTGAGGGGGAGCACAATTCAGACCAAAATTATTTCAAAATGAAAAGTTTAATACAAAAACCAAAACAAACAAAATAAAAGAAAGTAGTATTCTAACACATCCCTCAGTACACAAGAGATTGTGTCTTGACTCTCCACACCACAGAGGAAGCAAAACAGGTTACTCTGACTTCACAACTTACTGGCTCTGACTCTAACCTTCATCAATTCATTTAAGTTTTATTAGCTTCAGTGTATACATCTTTAAAATCATAGCATGCAAGGCACAGCACTGCTCAGGCCATCAGGAGCTCTGAATCTGTGCCCCATATCTTTTCTTCCCTTACTTTTGATACATTACTTCCTCTCTTGTAGTAAAATGGGAGTGATATCTAACCTGCCCTCTCTCAAAAGGCTGTAGTGAGGATCTTGAAGGCAACATGAAGCATCTGGCTCATTGACATCCTCATCTTGCTTTTAGCATTTTCTTCCCCAAGGAGCAAAAGTAGAAGCGGCCGGGTGGGGGAGGGAAGGGGAGGGCCAAAAATTAAGCAAGATGTAGAAAGGGGTGGGGGGAAAGCTGCAAGCCAGATGTTTTTTGAGAAATGAAGAAAGTGTGAGGTGAAGTAAGCGTCTGACAAGAATGTTCAGGAAGAAGATTAATCACCATTTCAGTGTTCCATGTCCAAAATGATTGTGTCTTTGCTTGTTTGGTTGGGTCTGATTTCAGAATTAGAGAAACCAGCTTTCTCATTAAGGCAGACAGAACGGGGCGGGGGGGG
>NW_007252123.1:13134-24416 GCF_000164805.1 Carlito syrichta
AACTCCTTTAAGGTTGGCCACTAATAGAGGACAGATGGAAATGACTGGAATGCTGTTAAATAAAACAGAAAGGAGCTGAGAGAAAATCTGTTAAAAGAAAGTATATAAACAGTTTGACCACAAACTAACAGGTTCTGACTTGCTGATAGGAGTGCAAAACTAACTTGTCAGCTTGGTTTTAAGTGCCAAACAGTGAGTGCTAAAGTGGCAAGGAAGACCAGTCAACAGGCACAGTCACTCTCACTGTTCAAGACCTTTCCATGGCTTCCCATTGCCTACCAGAAAAAGTCCAAACTCCTCTGTATTAAATGTGAGACCCTCAGTAAACTGGCCCAAAACTGCCTTCCCCCATTGTATCTCAGATCCATGAAATCAGATAAATTTTTTACTACCCCTTCAAAAACCACATTGGACTGAAGGCCAGGAGACCTATGTTCAAGTCCCTACATTCTCATTAACTGATATGTAACATAGAAAAGAAAATCACTTAACTTTGCTGAGATCTGCTTTCTTCCTTTGTCAAATGAGGATGATAATCCCCACTCTGATGACATCAGGGGCTTTTTGTGAGGAGTGAAACAGATACAAAAGCACCTAAAAGATCCCAATAGGTTTTAAGCACCAGGCCTCTGTCAACTAGGGATATAGCATTCACATCCTTTATGGTGACCAATCCCAAATCTCTCCTACTAAGGTAATAATCCACTGGGATCAATCATTTCATCATCTGAGCCCCACTGACTCTTCACCAAAGATTTTCTAAGAGAATGTGTTCACATCTCTTTTTCCCCGTCCCCCAGACAGAGCTTGTCTCTACCTTCTCTGTGTATTAATATCTTACACAACATTTTACGGCTTCCACTAGTCACACTGTATTTTAATTATCTGCTCATGTGTCTGTCTCCCTCACTAGACTATGGGATACTCAGTGGCAGGGATTATGCCATATTGAATTTAGTATGCCCCACACCTTATGTGCAGTAGGTCTCAACAAGGGCTTACAAAATTGGACTGTTCAATTGAATCTCTTCAATATGATGGGATGCTATTAAACTAATGTGAAGTTTAAAAGTTTCTTCATTATAATGTCAATTACTTAAATTAATTCATTTCAACAAATATTGACTAGAACAAACTATATGCAAGGCATCAAGCTAGACACTAGGTATCCAGCTGTAAATTAGACAGTCTGACGTGGGCACTGGTTCCCAGTCTTGTCTATACATTGGAATCACTTAGGAAGCATTTTTTAAATGCCTACATCTGAGTCCCCCACTTCAGGGATTATTATTTAATTCATATGGGATACAGTCTGACATTGGGATTTTTAATATTCAGCCTAGACTGAGAACCACTTGATTGAATGAAGGGTACACAAGACTTCTTGCTTAATGGTGGACATGGCATGACACAAGTAAATGGGAGTATAATTAGTGTTTTCAAAGAGGATGGATATTGCAGGAATTAATTATCTAGTCTTGGGATTGTTGGATTATATATACAGCAAAAATAACCTTCAGGAAAAAAGTGGAAATGAAGACATCCTCAGATGAAGGAAAACCAAGAATGTTACATAAGCAGACCTACCCTAAAAGAATGGCTAAAGGAAGTTCTCTAAAAGAAAAGAAATGATGAAAAAAAGAAAGAAAGAAATATTGGATCTTTTTTCTCATCTTTATTTTAGATTCAGGGAGCACACATGCATTTCATTACATGGACATATTGTGTAATAGTGGGGATTGGGTCTCACATGGCCCATTCTCCAGATAGTGAACATTGCATCCAATAAGTAATTTCTGAACATTAACCCCCCTCACCACCTTGTTTCTTGTTGGTGTCCCCAGCGTCTATTATTCACATCTTTATGACCATTTAGCTTCTGCATATGAATGAGAACATGTGGTGTTTGGTTTTCCGTTTCTGAATCACAGCAAGTATAAATACTCTGTCTTCTCACAAGTTTTCTAAATCATGTTTCATGGCTGAAATATAATTACAGCACTACCTGAGATGGTTCTCAGTGTATACAGGGGAAATATTTAAGACAGTGATAAGCAAGGGATGATCACTCCAGGGCATTTATCCCAGAGAAATAAAATCATATCTACACCAATACCTCTGCATGATTGTTCACAGTAGTTTTATTCTTAATAACTGAAAACTGGAAACAACAATATGTCCTATACTCGGTAAATTATTAGCAAACTGTGGTGTATACACAGCAGTAAAAAAGAAATTAACTATTAATAAATGCAACAACTTAGATGTATGTCAATGACATCATGATGAGTGAAAAAAGTCAATCCCAAAATGTCATATATGATATGATTCCACTTATATAACACTCTCAAAATGACAAAACTATACTCACAGAGATACATAACACATTAGTAGTTGACAGGGGTTAGAAACAAGAGGAAGGGGAGAGGTGGCAGTGGCTATTAAAAGGCAATACAAGGAATATTTGTGATGGAAATATTTTGTATCTTTATAGCAGTGGTAGCTGTATGAATCTACATATGTGATAATGTGACATAGAACTACACACATACATTGTAGTAAATGTCAATTTCTTGCTTTTGATATTGTGTTATAATTAAAATATAACCACTGAGGAAAATTGAATGAAGTGTACATGAGACCTCTCTGGACTATCTTTGTAACTTCCTGTGAATCTATACTTATTTCAAAATAAAAAGCTAAATGTCACCATAAAATAATTATAACTACAATAATGTATTATTAGATAAATAATATTTTTTAAAAGAAGCAAATTGTAACATCAATGACCTAAAAAGTGAGAGTGGGAAAGAACTAAATGTACAGAGTGTCTGTATGTGTACAGAGTGTCTGTATGTGAACAAAGCTGAGTTATCACCTTAAAATAGGATGTTATAAATATAAGATACTTTATGATAACCACAAAGGAAAAATCTGTAATAGATACACAAAAGATCAAGACAAGTAATCTAAGCATACTACAGCTAAACGTTATCAAATCAAAAAGGAAGACAGCAAGAACAAAATAAAAGAAAGGAACAAAGAAACTACAAGAGTCAGAAAGCAATAAACAAAATGGCAGTAGTAAGTCTTCGTCTACCAGTAATTTTTAACATAAATGGATTAAATTCTTCAATTAAAAGACAGAGTGGTTGCATTTTTTTAAAAAAAAACAAGATCTAACAGTATAACACCTACAAGAGACTCATTTCAGCTTTATAAACATGCATAGGCAGAAAGTGAAGGAATGGAAAAAGATATTCCATGCAAGTGAAAACCAAAAAAGAGCATAGGTGGCTATACTTATATCAGACAAAACATAATTTAAGTTAAGAACTGTCACAATAGACAATGATCATATCTCTATAAAGGATTCATTTTATCAAGAAGACACACCAATTGTAAATATTTTACACCCAACATCAGAGCACATAAATACATATAGCAAAAACTAACAGAACTAAAAGGAGAAATAAACAGCAATACAATAATAGTAGGGAACCTTAATATTTCATTCTCAACAATAGATAGATCAACTAGGAAGAAAATCAATTAAAAAACAGAAGATTTGACAAGCTTATAGAACAAATAGACTGGACAGACATATACAGAACATTATACCCAACAGCAGCAGAGTACACATTCTTCTCAGGCACACATAAAACTTTCATCTGGATGGAACATGTGTTAGGCTACAAAACAAGTCTTAACAAGTTTGAAAGACTGAAACCATATCAGGTATCTTTTCCAACTACAATGGTATGACACTAAAAATCAATAACAGGAGAAAAACTGGAAATACACCCAACATTAGAGCACATAAATATGTACGGCAAAAAACAACAGAAAAAAAGGTGAAATAAACAGCAATACACTAATAGTAGGGGACATTAATACATCATTCTCAACAATGGATAGATCAACTAGGAAGAAAAACAATAAGGAAATAGCACACATTTCACAAATGTGTGGAAATTAAACAACACACTACTGAACAGCCAATAGCTCAAAGAGGAATCAAAAGGAAATTTTAAAATCTTAATAAAAATAAAAATGAAAACACAACATACCAAACCATATGTGTTGCAGCAAAATCAGTTATAAGAGGAAAGTTTTTAGTGATAAGCACCTACATTAAGAAACAAAAATCTCTCATACAAACAACCTAACCTTATACCTCAAGGAACTAGAAAAAGAAAAACAAACTATGCACAAAGATAGCAGAGGAAAGGAAATAATAAGAATGAGAGCAGAAATAAATGAAATAGAGAATAAAAATAATATATCAACAAAACTACAAGTGAGTTTTTCAAAAGATTAGCAAAATTGGCAAATCTTTGTCTACACTAAAAAAGAGAGAGAAAGTATTCTAAGAAAAATAGAAATGAAAAAGGAGATATTACAACTGATACCACAGAATTACAAAAGACCATAAGAGACTACTATGAACAATTATATACTAACAAATCAGATAACCTAGAAAAAAAGGATACATTTCTAGAAATGTATAATCTATTGAGACTGAATCATGAATAAATAGAAATTCAAATACAATACATTAGGAGGAACATACACCATGATCCTGGGATACAAGGAGGATCAACACGTGCAAATCAATAAACATGATATACCACACTAATAGAATAATGAAAGAAAATCATCTGATCATCTCAATGACTGCAGAAAAAGCATTTGACAAAATTCAGCATCCTTTCTCCACAAATTGGGTATAGAAGAAATGTACCTGTACATAATAAAGGCTACATATGACAAGCCCCCCAGCTAACATCATACTCAATGATGTAAAGCTGAAAGCTTTACTTCTAAGATCAGGAAGAAGGCAAGGATGCCCAGTCTCACACTTATATTCAACATAGTACTGGAAGTCCTAGCCAGAGCAATCAGGTTAAAAAAATTAATGAAATGCATCCAAATAGGAAAGGAAGAAGTAAAATCTCTGTTTGTAGATGGCATGCTCTTATATCCAGAAAATTCTAAAGACTTCACCAAAAACTGTCAGAATTGATAATCAAACTCAGTAAAGCTGCAGTAGACATAATCAACATTTAAATATCAGTGGCATCTATATACACTAAAAATGAACTATCTCAAAAAATAAACAATTCCATTAATAATAGCATCAAAAACAATACATAGGAATAAAATTAACCTAGGTTTAACATCTGTACACTGAAAACTGTAAGACATTAATAAAAGAAATTGACAACATAAATAAATGGAAAGATACCTGTGTTCAAGAGTTGGAAAAATTAATATTATTAAAATGTCCATAAAACGTCCATAATAGTCTATAGATCCAATAAAATCCCTATCAAAATTCCAATGGCATTTTTCACAGAAATAGAAAAAACAATTCTAAAATGTGTATGGAACCACAAAAGATCCCAAATAGTCAAAGCATTTTTGAGTAAGAACAAAACTGGAGGCATCACACTTGTTGACTTCAAACTATATTACAAAACTATAGTAATAAAAACAGTATGATATTGACCTGAAAACAAAAAGACCAGTAACAGAGTAAAGAGTCCAGAAATAAACCGATGCATATACTGTCAACTAATATTTGAAAAAGGCATCAAGAATACATGATAGGGAAAAGATAGCCTCTTCAATAAATGATGTTGGGAAAACTAGATATCCATATGCAAAAGAATAAAGTTGGACCCCTATCTTATACCACTAACAAAAATTAACTCAAAATGGATTAAAGTCTTAAATGTAAAACCTGAAAGCATAAAGCCCCTAGAAGAAAACAAAGGTGAATATCTCCTTGACATTGGTCTCCACTATGACTTTTTGGATATGACATCAAAATTACAGGCAATAGAAATAAAATAAGCAGGTGAAACTTCATCAAACTAAAAAGATTTTGCACAGCAAAGGAAACCTTTGAACAAAATGAAAAGTCAAACTATAGGATGGGAGAAAATATTTGCAAACCATATGTCTGTTAAAGGATTAATATTCAAAATATATCAGGAATTCATATAACTCAATAGCAAAAAAACCCAAATAATCTGATTTTTTAAATGAGCAAAAAATTTGCATAGACATTTTTCCCTCACATCTGTTGGGTATAACACCTATTAGAATAGTAATTATTAAAACATAGCTATTATCAAAAAACAAACAGTTATTATCAAAAGGGTTAACAAGTGTTGGTGAGGGTGTGGAAAAAAGGGAACTTTTGTTCATTGTTGATGGAAATGTAAGTTAGCGCAACTACTATTAAAAATAATATGGAGGTTCCTCAAAAAATCAAAAACAGAACTACCAACAATCACACCTCTAGGTATATATGCAAAGAAGTCAAAATCAGTATCTCAAAGAAATTCTGCACTCTCATGTTCATTGTAGCATTATTCACAATAGCCAAGATATGAAACAATGTAAGTGTCCATTGATGAATGACTGGATAAAGAAAATATGAATAATTAAGATTAATTATTAAGATTATGTTAACCTCACAAAATGAATTGGAAAGCGTTTCCTCTTTTTCTACCATCTGGGTTTCTAAATGATTGGTATTATTCCTTCTTCAAATATGTGGAAGAATTCACTAGAGATGATATCTGGGCCTGGAGTTTTTTCTTTATGGCAGTTTTTAATAAATTAATCTATTTTATTAATAGATATTGTTCCATTCTTATTCTCTATTTTCTTCTTGTACTGCCAGATCTTTACCCCTGAGAGAGGTCACATGATGAAGATCACATGATTATCCCTGGTCTGCTACCAGAGACAATCTCACTTTGATAGCCTTTCTATTTTGCTTACGCTCTCTGCCTATTCAGCCAAAATATGCTCTGTGCAGTAACAAATTTTACTGTAACTCCTTTTCTAGAGACTCCAGGTCATAAATCCCCAAATGTCAAAATGCACATTATTTCTTATTTGCTCTCCTAGGATTAGTAGCCAACTACACAGTTACTGCACATATCAGTTCAATCACTGTTGCTCAGCAAATTTTCTAAAATGCAGTCAAATATTCAGCCAAGATTTCTGTGTGAAATATGGGCTCCCAAGGGCATGTCATACCTCAATATATCTACAATTTGACCCCTTATCCATCATCTCTCACGTGAAACAATTAATTATTTCTTCTATCTTTTATCTGTTGTCACATTCTCTTTTGTGTAGAAAATAGGGCCTTTGATGAAAAAATCAGATGCTGAGAAAGGAAGTCAGGTCCAGACGGAAGAAAAGGAAATTTCAACTTTGCTAGATGTTACAGCCAAAAGCAAACCCCCAAAAGGATTGGATTTGTGAGATTTAAATTTGAACATAACTTGATAGTCAGATGAGGAGACTCAAAGCACCAGGACAGGTCCCCAGGACCTCAAGGAAAAACAAACTCACGATTTCTCAAGGCATCCCATTGCCACTCTTATCTCCTCAGATTTTTCTTTCAGGTAATATACCAGTGCAAACATCAATTCCCCTTCTCTCCCAAATAAATCTCAGACTCCAAACATTTATAATCTGCCCCCATCATAATACACAAGGCATCATCCTCCTAGGCTGCTAATATGATTCGCCACTACCTAGTTCCACTGAAACAAGTCACTGAAGCCATGGCAGAACGTACTGCAGGCACCTTTGAATCTACAGTCCTGAATTCCACAGATCAGAAGTGGCTTTGAAAGGGCCTTGGAGACCTTTTCCAGAGTCAACCTCACACACCTAAACTGGTCTGGTCCTGCAGAAGGCTCAGGGAAAGGGTGAATCTGCCAAACAAAGCTACTAAGTTCTTACCTGTTGCTTTTGCAAATTAGAAACTACAGCTCCTTGCTTGACTTTTGAAAAGGGATTAGGAAGAAATGGGAGGGAGAATGAGAAGGTGAAAATGAATGTGGATGAAGACAGCTCAACCCCATAAAGTGGCAAGGGAAATTTTCTGATAACAGGCTTTGTTTCGAAGCCCTCCTCACCCTCATCTCCAGGTTTCCATCATCCTTTTGAGTCATCCTCTACTGTGCAGGAAGAACCACTACAAAAGAAAAAAAGTGTCTGCATGTCTTGCAGCCCTGGCCAAACTTCTCCCACCCAACTTCAAATGCTAGGAAATGAAGAACATTTTCAGAGAACGTGAAAACTATACTGGTTCCCTCACTCCTCACCTATCTGCATACCATTTGGGACCAATTCCCCTTCTAGGTCCAGAGAACTCATGCCAATTAAGAGTTAAGAGCCTAATGGTCCAGAACTTTTCAAATGACTGGTTCCTGATCCAGACCTGATGCCTTCTTGATAAGGTGAACAGACACACGGGTGACCAAGGAACTCCTTCCATTCCACCCTTCCTTATACTACCACCACTACCACTCATTAAATCATTCATGGAAGTTGGCATGGAAAATTCAGAGATACCAGCCATCAGGAATTTAAGAAGGCGTCCTTGATCATTGCTTTACTAAGCACTTGCCAGACCATATGAGCTATGGCCAGGCCATGTTTCTGTTTTGGCCCCCCTCCCCTACCTTTGGGGAAGTGAATCAATCTCTCTCTCTCTCTCTCTCTCTCTCTCTCTCTCTCTCTCTCTCTCTCTCTGGATAGGACCTTTGGAGTACACTTGGAATTTGTTCCTCTGGACGAAATGGTCAACCAAAGTTTGCTTGGTTTTTTTGGGGTTTTTTGTGTGTGATTCGGAGTCTCACTCTAGTGCCCAGACTGGAGTGCAGTGGCACGCTCCCGACCACCGCAGCCTCGACCTGCTAGGCTCTGGTGATCCTTCTGCCTCAGTCTTCCAAGTAGCTGGAACTACAGGCGCGCGCTACCAAGCCCAGCTAATTTTTTTTAATTGTAGAGATAAGATCTCGCCAAGTTCCCCGGGCAGGTCTTGAACGCATGGACTCAGGCAATCCACTCACCTCAGCCTTCCAAAGCGCAGGATTACAGGCTGAGCCACCGAGCCCGGCTGGTAGACCAAAATTTTTATCTGGAAGTTTTGAGAAGGTTGCATCACAATTTACAAAAGTAATAGCCCAAGTTGTGGCAAACAGGTGACTGGTTCTTCCACCATGACAATGTACCTGCCCACACCGAGCTGAGTGTTCAGCAGTTTTTGACCAAAAGCAGCATGATCCCCATGCCCCACCCTCCCTATTCACCCAATTTCACCCTGAGTAACTTTTTTTGGTTTCCCTGGATGACAAAAAGTCCTCAAAGGAAAACATTTTACCAATATGGAAGAGGTGAAACAAAAAATGGCAGAAGCACTAAAAGGCACCAAAATTAATGAGTTCAAAAACTGTTTTGAGCACTGGAAGAGTGTCTCAATAGGTGTATTGCATCAAATGAAGAGATTTTGAAGGTGACAAGTTTTAACATGTAAGATTAAATACCCAATTTTTTATAAATTCTGAGTTTTGGGGGGCCCCCTTTGTACTTGTCTCTTGTCTAATATGGACTGTGCACTAGGCTTTCTACTGTAAAGTTTACATTTTCTTCCTTGTAATAATAAGTAATCTATGGTGAGATTCTTTGAGTATATGTAAATCTCTTGTTTCCCATCAAACATTCACCCACTTCTTTTAGCATCTATTAGTAATTCTTGCCTAAATTAGTTATTTCTATTATGGTTGAAAAATAGTGATTTTTTTCCCAGCTCTATCATTCCTTCTAAAGTCAATATCATGTGACTCTTAATATGATGCACTGGGAAGGAACACAACATCACTTCTGTGGTATGATTCTGTCAAACGTTAACAACTTCAATGTAATAATGAGGAAATATCAGACAAACTCAAATTGAGAAACATTCTACAATGCAACTGGCTTGAACTCTTCAAAAATGATAATGTATGAAAGACAAAGAAAAGTTAAGGAACTTGTCTAAACTAAAAGGAAACTGAAGGTGAAATGCGTGCTTCTGGATTAGATTCTAGAATGGAATGTGGAATTGTTATAAAGAACAGTATTTAGACATGTGGCAAAATTTGAATATGGACTGTAAATTAGATAAAAGAATTGTCTCAATATTAAGCATTCTGAATTTGAAAACTGTACCTGGTGAAAATTTTTTAACGGGCAATTCTAAAATTCATATGGAACCACAAGAGACCCTGAATAGCCAAGCAATCCTGGGAAAGGAAAACAAAGTTGGACACATCACACTTTGTTATTTTAAGTTACATTACAAAGCTACATAATTAAAACAGTTTGATACTGGCATAAAACGGACACATCGCCCAATGGAACAGAATAGAGAGCCTAGAAATAAACTCATATATGAACAGTCACTAGTCTTTGACAAAAGCACCAAGAAGACCCAACGAGAAAATGACAATTTCTTCAATAGATGGTCCTGAGGAAACTGGATACTCATATGCAAAAGAATGAAATTGGATCCCTGTCTTACATCATACACAAAAATTAATTCAGACTGTGTTAAAGATGTAAGCATAAGAAGTGACATTGCAAAACTGCTAGAAGATAATACAAGAGAAAAGCTCCTTAATATTGATCTTGATTATGACTTTTTGAATATTACACCAAAAGCTTGGACAACAAAAGCAAAAATAAGTATGTGAGCTATCCAGGTAAAAGTTTCTGCACACCAAAGGAAATAATCAACAAGATGAAAAGGTAGCCTACAGAATGAAAGAAAATATTTGCAAATCATATATCTGCTAAAGGTTAATATCCAAAATACATGAGGAACTCACACAATGGCAAGTAAAAATGAATAACCCAATTAAAAAATGAGTAAAGGACCTGAATAAACATTTCTCCAAGGAAGACATACAAATAACCAACAGGTACATGGAAAGGTGGTAAACATCCACCATGACAATGCACCTGTCCACACCATGGTGAGTGTTCAGCAGTTTTTTAACAAAAATGGCATGATCTCAATACCCCACCCTCGTTATTCACCTGATCTCACACTAATCAACTTTTTTTGTTTCGTTGGCTGTAAAAAGTTCTCATTTGGATTTATTTTCTTTTTTTTTTTATTAATCAATATTTTTTATTATGGTTTTGTGGGGTACAGTGAAGGGTTAGGTGTACAGTTACGTTTCATTCAGGCACCCTGTTGATAAGAGGCGTTTTCCCATCCCCCGACAGATATTTGCTACTGTTAATCCCATCCCCCCCCCATAGTTTCCCAGTACGGTCAGTCATTTTCTTATAGTATTACATTGGATGTTCAAGGTCCATTATATGAGTGAGAACATGTGATATTCGGATCTTTGTTTCTGTGAGAGGTCACTCAGTATTATAGACTCTAGTTCCATCCAGGTTGCTGTGAAATTCAT
>NW_007252123.1:24759-25629 GCF_000164805.1 Carlito syrichta
CCACACTGCTTTCCACAGAGGTTGCACTAGTTTACACTCCCACCAACAGTGTAGAAGTGTTCCCTTTGCACCACACCCTCTCCAGCAGCTGTTATTTTTTGAGCTGTTGATAATTGCCATTCTGACTGGAGTTTGGTGGTATCTCAGTGTGGTTTTGATTTGCATCTCCCTGATGATTAGTGAGGTTGAGCATTTCTTCATGTGTTTGTTGGCTTCTCGAATGTCTTCTTTTGTGAAGTGTCTGTTCATATCTTTTGCCCATTTTATAACGGGGTTATTTGTTTTCTTCTTTTCAGTATGTTTCAGTTCCTTGTAGATCCAGGATGGTAAGCCTTTGTCAGACCTAGAGTTGGCAAATACTTTTTCCCAGTCTGTAGGCTGTCTTCCTGCTCTCTTGATGGTTTCTTTGGCTTTGCAGAAGCTTGTCAGTTTAATAAGGTCCCATTTGTCTATCTTCTCTCTTATGTCCTGTGGGTTTCGGGTTTTGTACAGGAATTGGATACCAGTTTCGATTTGCATGAGAGTATTTCCTTCCTTTTCTAAGGTTCTTATGGTTTGAGGTTTTACATTTAGGTCTCTGATCCATTTGGAGTTAATTTTTCTGCATGGGGATAGATAGGGGTCCTGTTTCAATCTTCTGCATGTG
The DNA here is from genome assembly GCF_000164805.1 of Carlito syrichta. Lineage (NCBI taxonomy): Eukaryota > Metazoa > Chordata > Mammalia > Primates > Tarsiidae > Carlito > Carlito syrichta. The sequence continues at coordinate 25,406 of NW_007252123.1, forward strand.
GTCAGCCAGTTTTCCCAGCACCATTTACTGAATAGGTTCTCCTCTCCCCATTGGTAGGTGGTGGGGGCTTTGTCGAAGATGAGTTGGTTGAGAAATTGAAGTTTTGCTTCTGGAATCTCAATTCTGTTCCATTGATCTATATGCCTGATCCTGTACCAATACCAAGTTTTGATGATTGTAGCTTTATAATAAAGTTTGAAGTCTGGTATTGTGATACCACCTGC
>NW_007252123.1:26150-28665 GCF_000164805.1 Carlito syrichta
TTTAGGAGTATGCTGGTTGTGGGTTTCTCATAGATGGCTTTTACTATTTTCAGGTATGTTCCCCGTATGCCTAGATGTTCAAGGGTTTTTATCAAGAAGGGGTGCTGGATTTTATCAAAAGCTTTTTCTGCATCTAATGATATGATCATGTGGTTTTTGTTTTGACATCTGTTGATGTATTTAATTACATTTATGGTTTTACGAATGTTGAACCAGACTTGCATCCCAGGAATGAAGCCTACTTGGTCATGGTGGATGATTTTTGAGATGTATTGCTAGGATCTTGTTGAGAATTTTAGCATCTATGTTCATCAAAGATATTGGCCTGTAGTTCTCTTTCTTTGCTGGATCTTTACCTGGCTTGGGGATCAATGTGATGTTGGCTTCGTAAAATGATTTGGGGAGAGTTCCATCTTTTTCAATCGCCTGGAATACTTTCAGTAGGATTGGTATCAGCTCCTCCTTGAATGTCTTGTAGAATTCTGCTGGAAAGCCATCTGAACCAGGACTTATTTTTGTAGGAAGTTTTCTTATTACATAGTCAATTTCCTTGATTGTTATTGTTAGGGTCTCAATTTCTTCTTGTTCCAACCTAGGTAGGTTGTGTGATGTCAGAAAATCCTCCATTTCCTTATGGTTTTCTAGTTTGTTTACATACAAGTGTACGTAGTAGTCTCTAATGATCTTTTGTATTTCTTCAGGGTTAGATGTGACTTCATCTTTTGTGTTTCTGATTGTGCTTATTTGGTTTTTTTCTCATTTTTTATTGGTCAGTCTAGCTAGGGGACCATCAATCTTGTTTACCCTTTCGAAGACCCAGCTTTTTACTTCATTGATTTTTTGTATTATCTTTTTGTCTTCTATGGCCTGGATTTGGGTTTTTATTTTGGTGATCTGGATTCTTCTGCTGAAATTAGGGTTTTTGTGGTCTTGCTTTTCCAGCTTCTTTAGGTGGCTTGTTAGGTTGTGAATTTCTGTTCCTTCCATTTTCTTCATGTGTGTTTGTAGGGATATAAATTCCCCTCTTACTACAGCTTTCAGGGCATCCCAGAGATTTTGGTAAGATGTTTCTTCATTTTTATTTGTTTCCAGGTATCTTTTGATCCCTGTTTTGATTTCATCATTGACCCAGGAGTTGTTTAGTATCGTGCTGTTTAGTGTCCATGCCTTTGTGGGTTTTGGGGGGACTTTGTTGGTGTCAATGTTTATTTTTATTCCACTGTGGTCCAAGAAGGTGTTTGGTAGAATTTTGGTCCTTTCAAATTTGCTTATGCTTGATTTATGGCTGAGTATGTGGTTGATCTTAGAATATGTTCCATGTGGTGATGAGTAGAATGTGTATTCTGTGGTCTTTGGATGGAGTGTTCTGTAGGTATCAATTAAGTCCATTTGGTCCAAAGTCACATTGAGGTCCGGATCTCTTGATGATTTTTTGTCCTGATGATCTGTCTAGGGTTGTGAGTGGGGTATTAAAGTCCCCAACTATGATAGTGTTAGAGTCAATATCTTTCTTTAGTTTTCCAAGAAGTTGCTTTATGAAAGTTGGCGCACCTATGTTGGGTGCATATATGTTTAGGATAGATATTTCTTGTTGATGAATTGAGCATTTTATCATTATGTAGTGGCCTTCTGTATATTTTTTGATTTTTAATAGCTTGAAGGGTATTTTTTCTGAAATTAAGATCGCTACTCCTCCTTTCTTTTGTATTCCGTTCACCTGAAAGTTTGTTTCCCATCCTCTTACTTTGAGTCTGTGTGTGTCCTTTCTAGTGAGGCGAGTCTCTTGAAGGCAATAGATTGGTGCCTGATGATATTTTATCCATTTTGCCATTCTATGTCTTTTCAGTGGTGCATTTAGTCCATTCACATTTAGGCTAATAATTGAAATGCAAGAGTTGATTCCTGTCATAAGGTTCTTACAGAGTTGTTCCTGTTTGTTTGTTGTCTTTCTTTGGGTTTTGGAGTTGGTTCATGTGTGTTTTTAATCTTTTGCCTGTACTCTTGTGAAGAATGCTGTTGTTCTTTTTTCTTTTTCTTCTGTGTTCAGTACTTTCTTAAGTGTTTCTTGTAGAGGTGGTCTGGTGGCAGCATAGGTTCTTAGGGATTGGATGTCTGGAAAAGATTTCAATTCTCCCTCACTAATGAAGCTTAGTTTGGCTGGGTAGGTTATTCTTGGTTGAAATTGTTTCTCTTTTAGAACTTTGAAGGTAGGGCTCCAGGCTCTCCTGGCTTGAAGGGTTTCTGTGGATAAATCTGCTGCTATTCTAATTGGTTTTTCCCTGGTAGGTAGTCTGGCCTTTTTCTCTTGCTGCCTTTAGGATTTTTCCTTTCATAGCTACTTTGTTTAGGCGAATTATTATGTGTCTGGGAGTTGGTCTTCTCATTTGTTGTCTTGCAGGGGTTCTCTGAATCTCTTGTGTTTGAATTTTTTCATCCTTGATGAGATGAGGGAAGTTTTCTTGAATGATTTCATGAAATGTTTGTTCCAGCGTGCTTCTGTTTCTCTCTCTGCCTC
>NW_007252123.1:29108-41384 GCF_000164805.1 Carlito syrichta
GTTTACTCCCTGAAATAAAATGTGGTTAGCAAAGGGGAGAGAATGGAGAAGATAGTGGGTTGAAGAGGGGAGTGGAGAGATAGAGGAGTAAGGGGGGAAACAAATGAGTGTGCCAACGAATAGAGAGAGTGGCCTATACTGAAACAGATAAAAACAATAGACCACAGCTACAGACGAACCAACTCTCATACAAGAAAATAAAAAATAAAAATAGAACATATAGTGATGCTAACATACAAGCTAACCAACCATCTTGTTAGTGTGCTGTTCCTCTATACAAAGATATGGTTTACAGAGAGAAGAAAAGAGAAGAAAAGGAAAAGGAAAAAAGAAAAAAGGGAACAATACAGTAGGAATAGAATTAAGTCATTAATCTAATAGAATCAATGAAGCACACTCTGAGACATTTCATTTAAGTCCAATGTCCTTTCAGGTCTGATTTCTAGTTTTCTTTTCAAGCTGGTAAATTAGTTTGCAGTTAGGGTCAGTTGCCCCTGATCTGCTGTGAAGGACAGTTCAGATTAACCTCCGTTCAGCAGTTTGGTCTATGTCTTTATCAAGCTTGTTTCTCCCGTTTTGGTGTTGTTACCTTGAATCGCCAGCAGGTGGTGCTATCGCAGCTGCTCACCCCAGAGGGGGTGGGGCCGGACAGGAACAAGATGGCTGCCTGCCTCCGAGCAGGCAACAGGAACCCCACGCTGGGCGGGCAGGATAGTCTCGGACGCAGGAAAGGTGGCAGCGATCCCAGCAGATCTTCCCTGAAGGGGTTTGGTGTGGATCACCTCGGGCCCGGGTGGTGTGATGTGCTACCCATCACAGAGGCCGTGGCGGCAATGGCAGCGGCAGTGGGACAAGGGGCTGTGGCGGTGGCAGTGGCAGCAGGACTGTTTGCACTGCAGTAACTGTCCAGTCGTTGCGATGTCCCAGTGGTGGCAACAGCCAAGCTTTGTCTGAAGAGCAGGTTGCGATGCTGGGGTCCCCAGCCCCCCAAGGCCAGAGTCAGAGACCCACTGCAGATCTCCCTTGCAGAGGGCTTCAGACACTGGGTTGCCCCGTCACCATCTTGCCGCCGGACCACTTGGATTTATTTTCAAATTGAAGTCCCAGTGAGCTATCACCTCACATGTTAGGATGGCTATTATCAAAAAGACAAAAGAAAATAAGTGTTAAGATGTGGAGAAAAGGGAACCCTTGTATACTGCTGGTGGGACTGTAAATTAGTGCAACCATTATGGAATACAGTATTAAGGTTTCAGAAAGAATTAAAAATAGAACATATGACCCAACAATCCCTCTCCTGGGTATATAGCCAAAGGAAAGGAAATAAGCACCTTATAAAGATATCTTCACTCCCAGGTTCATTGCAGTATTGTTTACAATTGCCAAGACATAAAAACAACCTAGAGGTCGGGAAGATGGCAGCTGAGCCAGTAGGACTATGCAAGTCCCCATGTGAGTGAGTGAATGTATGGAACATTTTGTGTATGTGCTGGTGAGTGAGTGGGTGTGTGAATGGCTGACTGAGTGAGGGCTAGGGAGCTAGTGTCCAGGGTTCACCTGGTGCAGTAACTGGTGCCACAGATACTGGGCTTGGACCCTAGTGACTCCCAGGATGCAGAAGCCGAGTGCCATTTTCTTTTTCTTTTCTTTTCTTTTTCTCTTTTTTTTAAATCAACAAACCCTCCCTGGGAAGAAAATCCTGGGAGAGACTGTCTAAGTGGGGGCTTGTGAGCAAGTGGCCAGGACCCAGGTGCAACAACAGGTGCTGCAGCTTCTCTGTTTTGTTCATGGCTTTTCCCAGGTCACAAGAGATGAGCACAATTTTTTTAAGGGGACAAAAGCTGCAGGGAGAAAATATTGCCCCAGGCTCTCCCTCACTGGTGCAGCAGAAGAGAGACTGCCGGCACCTGGTTTTGCCTCACCACTTCAGTGCCTGGCAGGGCACTGGGAGCAGGGGCTATGGAAGGAGCCCAGAGGCAAAGTCCCACAGAAGAGGACAAAAGAGGCACCCAACACCATCTTGAAGACGGGGTAAGAAAGTGTTCCCACTTGCTCACCACGGAGCAACAGACCCGATCTCTGTGACTGGTGGATCAACTACTCAGGGATTGATCATGACCCAGAGGGAATATCCTGAGAGCACAAACTTCAGAGGGACCTGAGGAGTGCTGAGTCCCAGGCACCCCACCCCCTACCCTGATCCAGCAGCAGGACAAAGGGTGTGGCCAGAAAAGGACGAGGAAGAGTCCAAAGAGATCAATAGTGAGTCCGAGGATAACCCAAACCCCCTCCACCCCAGCAATCCTCTGAATGTCAGACCCACACAGCTGGGCCACAACTGAGAGTGACAAACCCAGGCGGAGCCTGGACATCAGTCGCAATAGGAGAACTCCATTCCAGGATAGCCTGCCTGGGGCACCCCAGTGGGAGCACATACTTGGGGAAGAGACAATCCCATACCTCCCCACTGGAGGAGATCTCCCTGACCATACGAGAGTGGGAGGGGAGGACTGCAGCCCCACTCATCCCCACTGCCGCTCCTCCTTCCCTGCTTCAGACACTGAGGAGAGAGTTAAAGAGGTGGATCTGCAAGAGAGACTTGATTAGAGGAACAATTACAGAGCCTGCCACAGAGGGCAGGTTTTTTTATTAATTTTCAATTTTTTTTTAATTTTTTTCAATATTTTTGACTGTTTGATAGTTTATCTATTTTTTAAATATTTTCTTTTGCACATGAATGTGTATGTGGGGTTTGATCTGCTCTCCCCCAAATATTTTTTCTTTTCTTTTTCTGTTTCTTTCTTCTTTTATTTGTCATTTTCTGTTTATGTGTGTATGTGAATAATTGAGGATTCCACTTTCAATTTTGTTGTTGTTGCTGTTGATTTGTTTTTGCTCTTTTGTTCTTCTGGGGGGTTTTTTATTTTTATTTCTTATAGTTTAAGGTGTGTGTCAATATATGTGTGAGGATTCAAGCTGAATTTCATTTCCCCCTGCTCTGGTCTTTCTGTTTTTCTTTATGCTAGGCATGCGTGTGTTAAGTATTCTTGGTTTTTTGTTGTTGTTTTTTCTTTTGTTTCACTTTATTGTTATTCCAGTTTGTTCTGGGGTGTGTGTGTATGTCTGTGTGTGTGTTCAATATTTTGAATTGGTTTCTACTTTGCATTGTCATATAGAGTGGTGGTTGGGAGTGGGTCTCAAGGAACACACACCACAATAAGTGAACATTGCAATTTGCAGGTAGTTTCTGAATCCTAGCACCTCATCCCCACCTTATTTAAATTTTAAAAACTACAAGAGACAGCAAAGCTTCCCATCCACCATCCTATTTCAAAATAAAACAAATCCAGAATCCAGATAAGGAAAAAATAGAGGACTGAGTAAACATCAGAAGGGAAAGCCTCTCCCACTGACACTGAATAACAGAAATAAAGAGAAAAAAAAGAGATCTGTACAAATGAGGAAAAACCAAAGGAAGACCTCAGGCAATTTCAAGTGTACCAAACACAAAACTCCTGAAAAATCAGACCTTGGTGCCCAAACAATGGAAGTCACCAACAACTGGCCCCAGAATACAACAGGGATTAGGGAATGGATGGAAAAAGTGTATATGACTCAAGAAAGACAAGATGCAACACTGAAAGAACTTGTAACAGAGATTTTGGCAATAAAAAATTTCATCGAGGAAATAAATAACAAGATGACAAGCATGGAAAGAAGAATTAATCTAGCTGAAGAAAAAAATCTCAGAACTTGAAGACCAGAACATAGAATTAACCCGATATGTAAAAAACATAGAAAGAAGACTCAGAAAGAAAGAACAATGCATACAAGAAATGGACAATTATATCAAGAGGCCAAACCTATGCCTGATTGGTTTCCCAGAAGAAGGAAGGGAAATGGACAACAACTTGGAACAAGTATTCCAGGAAGTAATCCATGAAAACTTTCCCCGTCTCACCAGACATGTGACCAGCCAAGCACAAGAGATACAGAGAACCTCCAAAAGACATCAACTGAGAAGAGCAACCCCTAGACACATAGTAATTTGCCTACACAAAACAGGCACAAAAGAATAAATCCTAAAGGCAGCAAGACAGAAAGGTCAGACTACCTACCAGGGCAAACCAATCAGAATAGCAGCAGATCTATCAGCAGAAACACTACAAGCAAGAAGGGATTGGAACCTTATATTCAAAGTCCTCAAAGGTAAATAATTTCAACCAAGAATTTCCTGTCCAGTCAAGCTCAGCTTCATCAGTGATGGAGAATTAAAATCCATCCCAGACATCCAATCCCTAAGAGATTATGTAGCTACCAGGCCAGCTCTAGAGGAGACACTTAAAAAGGTATTAAGCACAGAAGAAAGAAAATAAAGAATGACCACACACTACCCAAGAGAACAGCAGAGCACAGAAACAGCAGATAATACAGTGCGACAACAAACTTGAAAACACACACATACATTAACCCCAAAGCTAAAAGAAAACAAGCAAACAAAGAAAAAACATTATAATAGCCTCATGACAGCAATAAATAATCACATTTCAATAATCAGCCTGAATGTTAATGGACTAAATGTGCCACTGAAAAGACACAGATTGGCAAACTGGATAAGAAACCATGACCCAATTATTTGCTGCATCTAGGAGACTCACCTCACTACAAGGGATGCATGCAGACTCAAAGTTGAAGGATGGAAAATGAGTTCCCAGGCAAATGAATCACAAAAGAAGGCAGAAGTTGCAATCTTAATATCAGAAAAAGCAAACTTTAGCTATCAAAAATTTAAAAAGATGCAAATGGATACTATAAAATGATAAAAGGTTCAATACATCAAGAAGAAATATCCATCCTAAACATATATGTACCCAACACAGGAACACCAGCATTTACAAAGCAACTACTAAGTAAACTAAAAAAAGATAATGACTCTAACATTATTACATCAGGGAACTTGAATACCCTACTAACAGCCCTAGATAGATCATTGAGGCAAAAAATCAACAAGGAGATCCAGAACCTAAACTTGACACTTGACCAAATGGACTTAATAGATACCTACAGATTATTTCACCCAACAACTGCATAATATGCATTCTACTTGCCACCACATGGAATGTACTCCAAGATCGATCACATCCTTGGCCATAAATCAAGCATAAACAAATTCCATGAGGTTAAAATCTTGCCATGCACACTCTCAGACCACAATGGAATAAAACTAAATATCAACACCAACAAAATTTCCCAAAGTCCACAAAGACATGGACACAAAACAGCATGATGCTGAACAACTACTGGGTCAACACTGAAATCAAAGCAGAAATTAAAAGATCCCTGGAAACAAATGAAAATGAAGAAACATCTTACCAAAACCGGGATTCCATGAAAGCAGTTCTAAGAGGGGAATTTCTATCTCTACAAGCACAAATCAAGAAAATGAAAAGATCAGAAATTGAGAGCCTAACAAATCACCTAAGGGAGCTGGAAAGAGAAGATCACTAAAACCCCAACTTTAGCAGAAGAATCCAAATCACCAAAATACGAGCCCAAATATGGGACATAGAAGACAAAAATATCATAGAAAACAAAAGAAAAAGCTGGTTATTTGAAGGAATTAACAAGATTGATGAACCCATAGCCAGAATGACCAAGAAAAAGAGAGAAAAAGCCCAAATAAACACAATCAGAAATACAAAAGATTATCAGAGATTACTATGTACACCTATATGGAAACAAACTTGATAACCTAAATGAAATGGAGGACTTTCTGACATCACACAACTTCCCCAGGTTGAAACAAGAAGACATTAAGACACTAAAATAGACCAATAACAACCCAGGAAATTGACTCTGTCATACAAAAACTACCTACCAAAAAAGCCCTGGACCAGATGGCTTTCCAGCAGAATTCTACAAAGTGTAAAAGGAGGAACTGATAGTAATCCTTTTGAAAGTAATTCAGACAATTGAGAAAGATGAAATTCTCCCCAAATCATTTTGTGAAGCTAATATCACACTGATACCCAAACCAAGTAAAGATCCAACAACAACAACAAAAAAAACTACAAGCCAATATCCCTTATAAACATAGATGCAAAAATCCACAAAAAGATTCTAGCAAATCGGATCCAAAAACACATCTTAAAAATCATCCACTGTGACCAAGTAGGCTTCATTCCCAGGATGCAGGGCTGGTTCAACATTCGCAAGACCATAAATGTCATTAAATATATCAACAGTTGTAAAAACAAAAGCCACATGATTATATCATTAGATGCAAAAAAAGTTTTTGATCAAATCCAGCATCCTTTCTTGATGAAAACCCTCAAACTCCTAGGTATAGAAGGAACATACCTCAAAATAGTAAGTGCCAACTACAATAAATCTACAGCTAACATATTGCTCAATGGACAGAAACTGGAAACATTTCCCCTGAAAACTGGAACAAGACAAGGCTGCCCACTCTCACTCCTCTTGTTCAACACTGTGTTGGAAGTACTAGCTTGGGCAATTAGACAAGAGAAGGAAATCAGGGGTATCCAAATAGGAAAAGAGTGAGTCATGTTATCCCTCTTTGCTGATGATATGATCCTATACCTTGAAAATTCAAGAGAATCTGTCAAAAACCTGCTTGCATTGATAAAGGACTTTGGCAAAGTCTCAAGTTACAAAATAAATGTGCAAAAGACAGTCACATTCTGATACACCAACAACAATCAGGCAGAGATCCAAATTAAAAGCACAATCCCATTCACAATAGCCACACAAAAAAATGACATACCCTAGCATCTTCCTAAACAGAGAAATGAAAGACCTTTACAATGAAAACTACAAAACACTGCTCAAAGAAATCAAAGATGACACAAACAAATGGAAAAATATTCCATGCTCATGGATAGGAAGATCAACATTGTAAAGATGTCCATTCTACCAAATGCAATCTACAGATTCAACGCAATACCATTAAGTTACCAACATCATTCTTCTCAGACCTGGAAATGACAATAAATTCATATGGAAACATAAATGACCACAAATAGATAAAACAACCCTTAGCAAAAAAACAAAGCAGAAAGTATCACACACCCAGACTTTAAACTTTACTATAAGGCTGCAATAATCAAAACAGCCTGATATTGGTACAAGAACAGGCATATGGACCAATGGAATACAATAGAGATTCCAGAAGTGAAACCTCAATTTCTCAACCAACTCATCTTCAACAAAGCCTTCACTAACAACCGCTAGGTCTGAGGAGAACCTATTCAGTAAATGGTGCTGGAAAAACTGACCAACCACATGCAGAAGAATGAAACAGAACCCCTATCTATCACCAAACACAAAAATCAACCCCAAATGGATCAAAGACCTAAATGTAAAACCTCAAGCTATAAGAATCTTAGAAAACACAGGAGACATCCTTACAGAACTCAGAGTAGGCAACTAATTTCTGATCAAAACCCCAGATGTCCATGCCATAAAAGATAAGATAGACAAATGGGACCTCATTAAACTGAAACGCTTCTGCAAAGCAAAAGAAACCATCAAGAAGACAGCAGGTAGACAATACACAGAATGGGGAAAAAAAATTTGCCAACTGTATGTCAGCCAAAAGCCTAACATCCAGTATCTACAAGGAACTCAAATGTGCTGAAAGGAAAAAAACAAACAGCCCTGTTAAAAAGTGAGCAAAAGACATGAATAGACACTTCTCAAAAGAAGGCATATGGGCCACCAACAGACACATGAAAAAGTGCTCAGTCTCACTAATCACCAGAGAAATACAAATCAAAACCACATTGAGATACTACCTAACCCCTGTAAGAATGGTCATCATTAATAAAATAAACAACAGATGCTGGCAAGGATGCAGAGAAAAGGGAACACTTCTATACTGCTGGTGAGAATGCAAATTAGTTCAACCTCTATGGAAATCAGTGTGGCAACCTCTAAAAGAGTTAGAAATTGACCTTCCATATGACCCAGCAATCCCCCTACTGGGAATATACCTAGGGGAACTCAAACCATTCTACAAAGAAGATACCTGCACACACATGTTTATTGCAGCACTATTCACAATAGCAAAAACATGGAATCAACCGTTCTGCCCATCAAAACTGTACTGGATTTTAAAAATGTGGTACACATAAACAATGGAATATTATGCAGCCATAAAGGACAAACATATTGACTTCACAGCAATGTGGATGGATTTAGAGTCTATCATATTCAGTGATCTATCACAGATACAAAGAACAGAGTACCACATGTTCTGACTCATAAGCAGATCCTGAACATTTACCATAATACTATAAGAAAGGGATTGGCAGTAGTGGAAAACTTCCAGGATGAGGAGTGACACAACATCAATAAGGGAAACTGATCTCAAACCAGGTAAAGTGGGGACCAAAGGGAGGCCCAAACTTTACCTGCATGATGTCCACTTGTATACCTCATCCTGAATTGTATCCAATTTCTTTAAAATAAAATATTTTTAAAAAAGAAAACTTTTTCTGTGCAGCTCCAAGTAGTAGAACTAAAAAGTAGAAGTTACAAAGGGATAGATTACAGCTCAAGTTAAGATTGGTCATAAATGGGCAGAGATAGAAGGGGTAGCACTGAGTTCACCATCACAGGAGATCTTAAAGCACATTCTAGATGACTTTTTGGCAGACATGGTTTAAGGAGGAGATTCTAGCATCAGTTGAAGGTGTTGGACCAAAGCACTTTATGACATTCTTGTCCTGAAATTGCATGGTTTTATGAAAGGGAAGGATAGAGGGGACAATAGTGGGAGAGGCCACACTCCACAGGAAGATCATAAGAAAGATAACCAAAGTGCACAAGAAAGAAACAAACAGATGAAAGGAACAATGAGGAACAAGTAGGGTGCTGGCTCTGGAGGCCTCTGAGAGATATAAGTAGAGAATTGATAGCATGGGAGCTGCTAGAATCTCACTCATATTGTGCGAGACCTTCCCTTTGTTTCTTTCCCTTTCCTGAACTCACCAAATTCTTGAGTCAGGATGGCCTTACCTCCCTCTATGCCTGTTGGCACCTGCCGCATCTACCACAACCACCAGGTATCTAGCTCTTCAATTCAATTATCAAAGTATCAGTGGGTACCTGTGGCCAGCAGAAAGGACATTGTTGAGACAAGATGAAATGTACACAAGCTCTATTTCTCTTTCCTCTCTGCTTCCATCTCTGATACTTTTTACCTCCCTGGCTCACAGTTTTAGGCAGTCTGAGGACAAGGGGGCTAGTTTTTGAGACTAGTTTTATTTATTCTGGGAGCCAGGACCATGAAGCCACGGTGCAAGAGTGGCTCAACATAAGAACATCAACCAATATAATGTACCAGATCACTAAAATAAAGCAGAAAAAACACATGATCATCTCAATTAATATTTTCCTGATAAAATACTCAATAAAGTATGAATAGAAGGGATCATCATCAACATGTTAAAAGATATTTATTTTTAAAACCCACAGCTGGTACTTCTCTGGGTGGAAGCTTCTGAGCATGATATAGTAGAAGTACCTTCTCTTCCGATCTCTCTGATCTGGCAGCAGAAGCGAGATGAGAAAGGAACGTCATCATTAGGAAAGAGTCTCAATAAGACACACATGCTGTGCTGCCTCTGTGGCTCTAAGGCCTACCACCTTCAGAAGTTGATCTGTGGCCAATATGGCTACCCTGCCAAGCACAAGAGAATGTGTAACTGGAGTGCCAAGGCTAAGAGTTGAAATACCACTGGGACTGGTTGGATGAGGCACCTAAAAATTGTATACCGCAGATTCAGGCATGGATTCCATGAAGGAACAACACCTAAACCCAAGAGGGTAGCTGTTGTGGCATCCAGTTCATCTTAAGAATTTCAACAATTGGTCACACAATAAATATTCTTGTTTTTAAAACATTTTTTTAAAAATCCACAGCTAACATCATACTCAGTGGCTAAAAAAAAATTTAAAACTTTAATGTTTTTGCCCTAAGATCAGGCAAAAGGCACAGATCAAGAATGCCTACTGTCACTGTTGCTATTACGTATTGTGTTGGAAGTTCTATTCAGAATAATTAGGCAAGAAAAAGAAATAAAAGCATTCAAATTGAGAAAGAAGAAGTAAACCTATCTCTATTCATAGACTAAATTATTCTATATGAGGGGGACCCAAAATACCCAAAATGTATTTATAAAAAATTGTGCATTTACCCTTATATGTTTAAGTTTCAGTCATCATCAAAGAACTCTCCATTTGATGCAGGACACCTATTGAGACACTTTTTCCACTGCTCAAAACAGTTTTTGAACTCATCATTTTTGGACCAAGATTGAGTGAATAAGGAGAATGGGGAGCAGGGGTCATGCAGTTTTTAGTCAAAAACTGCTGAACACACAGAGCGGTATGGGCAGGTGCGCTGTTAAATCATCCATCATGGGAGTCAACACAAGATGGCGACGGCATAGGTGAATTCGTGAGACTCTCTGAAAAGACGAGAGAAAAATCTACACAAACGAAGAAAAACCAAAAGAAGAATATGGGTCTCTCCCAGACCCCTGGGAGGGCAGACACTGAGAAAACTGACTTCAGAATGCAAACAATGAAGAGCTCCCATAATGACTGGTCTCAAACTACAAACCTAGAGATCAAGACATTAATGGAGAGATTAAAAAGAATTGAGGAGGCTCAAGAAGAAACTAGAAAGGAGCTGATATCTGAGATAACAGTAATAAAGAATACTGTGAATGAAATAAATAACACACTGATAAGCATGGAAAGCAGAATTACCCAAGCAGAAGAAAGAATCTCAGAGCTTGAGGACCAAAATATAGAACTAGCCTGAATTCTCAAAAACACAGAAAACAAGCTCAAAAAGACAGAAAAAAACCTTCAAGAGATGAGCGATTACTTCAAGAGACCGAACCTAAGAGTAATTGGCCTTCCTGAGGCAGAAAGAGAGACAGAGACCAAACTGGAAAAAAACCTACCATGAGATCATTCAAGAAAACTTCCCTTATCTAATTAGTGATGCAAAAATTCAAACACAAGAGATTCAGAGAACCCCTGCAAGACAACAAATGAGAAGACCAACTCCTAGGCACATAATAATTTGCCTAAACAAGGTAGGCATAAAAGAAAAAATCCCAAAGGCAGCAAGAGAAAAAGGCCAGATCACCTATCATGGAAAACCAATTAGAATAGCAGCAGATTTATCTACAGAAACCCTGCAGGCTAGGAGAGCTTGGAGCCCTATCTTCAAAGTCCTAAAAGATAAACAATTTCAACCAAGACTAACCTACCCAGTCAGATTAAGCTTCATCAGCAAGGGAGAATTAAAATCTTTCCCAGATATCCAATCCCTAAGAACTTATGCTGCCACCAAACCACCTCTACATAAAACACTTAAGAAAGTACTAAACACAGAAAAAAAGGGTGAAAAAAGAACAACGTTCTTCAGAAGAGTACAGGAAAAAGAAAAAAATACACATGAACCAACCCCAAAACCAAAAGAAAGACAATAAACCAAGTGGAAGAACAACTCTGTAAAAACTCTATGATAGGGATGAACTCTCACATTTCAATAATTAGCCTGAATGTGAATGGACTAAATGCACCACTGAAAAGGCATAGAATGGCAAAATGGATAAAATATCAACAGGCAACAATATACTGCCTTCAAGAGACCCATCTCACTAAAAAGGACATGCACAGACTCAAAGTAAGAGGATGGGAAACAAATTTCCAGGCGAATGGAACACAAAAGAAAGGAGGAGTCACAATCTTAATTTCAGACAAAATACCATTTAAGCTATCAAAAATTAAAAAAGATACAGAGGGCCACTACACAATGATAAAAGATTCACTCCATCAACAAAAAATATCTATCCTAAACATATATGCACCTAACATAGGTGTACCAACTTTTATAAAGCAACTTCTAGGAAAACTAAAGAAAGATATTGACTCTAACACCATCATAACTGAGGACTTTAATACTCCACTCACAACCCTCGACAGATCATCGGGACAAAAAATCAGCAATGAGATCCGGAACCTCAATGTGACTGGACCAAATGGACTTAATTGATACCTACAGAACACTCCATTCAAAGACCAGAGAATACACATTCTACTCATCACCGCACGGGACGCATTCCAAGATCGACCACATTATCAGCCATAAATCAAGCATAAGCAAATTTAAAAGGACTGAAATTCTACCATGCACCTTCTTGGACCACAGTGGAATGAAAATAAACATTA
>NW_007252123.1:41404-42772 GCF_000164805.1 Carlito syrichta
CCACAAAGACATGGACACTAAACAGTATGATGCTAAACAACTCCTGGGTCAATGATGAAATAAAAACAGAGATCAAAAGATACCTGGCACAAATGAAAATGAAGAAACATCTTACCAGAATCTCTGGGACACCATGAAAGCTGTAGTAAGAGGGGAATTTATATCCCTACAAATGCACATGAAGAAAATGGAAGGATCACAAATTAACAGCCTAACAAGCCACCTAAGGAAGCTGGAAAAGCAAGACCACAAATACCCTAATTTCAGCAGAAGAATTCAGATCACCAAAATAAAAGCCCAAATCCAGGACATAGAAGACAAAAAGACAATACAAAAAAAATCAATGAAACAAAAAGCTGGTTCTTCGAAAGGATAAACAAGATCGATGGTCCCCTAGCTAGACTGACCAAGAAAAAGAAAGAAAAAATCCAAATAAGCACAATCAGAAACACAAAATATGAAGTCACATCTGACCCTGAAGAAATACAAAAGATCATTAGAGTCTACTAAGTACACTTGTATGGAAACAAACATGAAAACCTCAAGGAAATGGAGGACTTTCTGTCATCACACAACCTGTCTAGGTTGAAACAAGAAGAAATTGAGACCCTAAATAGACCAATAACAATCAAGGAAATTGACTATGTAATAAGAAAACTAGCTATAAAAAAAAGCCCTGAACCAGATGGCTTTCCAGCAGAATTCTACAAGACATTTAAGGAGGAGCTGATTCCAATCCTATTGAAGGTATTTCAGATGATTGAGAAAGATAGAACCCGCCCCAATCATTTTATGAAGCTAAAATCACATTGATACCCAAGCCAGGTAAAGATCCAACAAAGAAAGAGAACTACAGGCCAATATCTTTGATGAACATAGATGCTAAAATTCTCAACAAGATCCTAGCAAACCAGATTCAACAACACATCTCAAAAATCATCCATCATGACCAAGTAGGCTTCATCCCTGGGATGCAAGGCTGGTTCAACATTTGTAAAACCATAAATGTAATTAAATACATCAACAGATGTCAAAACAAAAACCACATGATTATATCATTAGATGCAGAAAAAACTTTTGATAAAATCCAGCACCTTTTCTTGATAAAAACTCTTGAACATCTAGGCATATGGGGAACAAAGTAGTAAAAGCCATCTACGAGAAACCCACAGCCAGCATATTCCTAAACGGACAAAAATTGGAACCATTTCCCCTGAAAACTAGAACAAGACAAGGATGCCCACCCTTACCCCTCCTGTTCATTGAAGGTCCTGGCTAGAGCAATCAGAAAAGAGAAGGCAATCAGGGGTATCCAAATAGGAAAAGAGGAAGTCAAATTATCTCTTTGCAGATGACATGATCGTGTAC
>NW_007252123.1:43235-44041 GCF_000164805.1 Carlito syrichta
GAACAAGCATATAGATCAATGGAATAGAATTGAGATTCCAGAAGCAAAACCTCAATTTTTCAACCAATTCATCTTCAACAAAGCCTCCACCACCTACCACTGGGGAGAGGAGAACCTATTCAGTAAATGGTGCTGGGAAAACTGGCTGACCACATGCAGAAGATTGAAACAGGACCCCTATCTATCCCCATACACAAAAATTAACTCCAAATGGATCAGAGACCTAAATGTAAAACCTCAAACCATAAGAACCTTAGAAAATGAAGGACATACCCTCAAGGATATTGGAACTGGTATCCAATTCCTGAACAAAACCTGAAACCCACAGGCCATAAGAGATAAGATAGACAAGTGGGACCTCATTAAACTGACAAGCTTCTGCAAAGCCAAAGAAACCATCAAGAGAGCAGGGAGACAGCCTACAGACTGGGAAAAAGTATTTGCCAACCCCAGGTCTGACAAAGGCTTAACATCTTGGATCTACAAGGAACTCAAATGTGCTGAAAAGAAAAAAACAAACAACCCCATTATAAAATGGGTAAAAGATATGAACAGACACTTCACAAAGGAAGACATTCGAGCAGCCAACAGACATGAAGAAATGCTCAACCTCACTAATCATCAGGGAGATGCAAATCAAAACCAAACTGAGATACCTCTAACTCCAGTCAGAATGGCAATTATCAATAACTCAAAAAATAACAGTAGTTGGAGAGGGTATGGCAAAAAGGGAACACTTCTACACTGTTGGTGGGAGTGTAAACTAGTGCAACCTCTGTGGAAAGCAGTGTGGCGATTCCTAAAAG
>NW_007252123.1:44504-61125 GCF_000164805.1 Carlito syrichta
GGACCTTGATCATCCAACACACTACCATAAGAAAATGACTGACAGTGGTGGGAAACTATGGGGGGGAAGGGGGATGGGACTAATGGTAGTAAACATCTGCCTGGGGACAGGGAGACACCTGTTATCAACAAGGGGGCCTGAATGAAGCATATTTGTATACCTAACCCTTAATTGTACCCCACAATATCATAATAAAAAATATTGATTAAAAAAAAAATCACCCATCATGAAATAGGCAAACACGTTGAAAGAATCTCCCAAGAAAAAAGGATCTCAAAAAAAATTCACTGAAGCAAAACACAGACTCTCACAACAACACTAGCTGATACACTGATGTCATTAGGTTCCTAGAATACCTGCCTAGCGGGGGAAGCCTGTACTACAAGGAACCGGCCCTCCCAAAAAATTCCATTTTTTAAAGTCCCCTATTGTATATAGAAAACTCCAAAGAATTCACAAAAATATACTAGTGCTAATAAACAAATTCAGCAAAGTTGCAAGGTACAAGATCAAGATAATAATAAGTTGTATTTCTACATACCTGTAATGAACAATCTGAAAAGAAATTTTAAAAGTAATTCCATTTACAATAGCATCAAAAAGAATAAAATATCTAGGAATAAATTTAAGAAAAGAGGTAAATTTCTTGTACACTAAAAATTACAAGTAATTAAAAAAGTTCTAAATAAATAGAAACACATTCCATGTTTATGGGTCATCAGACTTAATACTGTTAAGTACAGTACTAATCAATATTCCAGCAGCCTGTTTTTTCCAAATGGAGAAGCCAGTTCTCAGTGTTAGGGCAAACTGAGGCAGGGTGGGCCAGTGCCATGGGAATAAACCAAATCAAAGCAAAAGAGTTTATTCCACTCAAGGGATAACAGGACCAACACTAAGAGGCAGTATTGGGGATTGAGGAAGGATGACTTTTAAAGTTTTAACAAGGAGATAGGGTTAAAAAAAAATCTCCAACAGCTGCATTCCTAAGCATTGATAACACCAGTCTTGTGTCCTTGGCATTGTCAGGGCAACCAATCTTGTGACTTCAGGTCCTTCAGCCTCTAGTGGACTGGTGAGCATTCATGAAAGGTTGATTACAATTAAGTCAGCTTGGCCTTGTATAAGCTAAAAAAATGCCTAGAATAGAGGAGTATTCAGTACAAGACATACCTGAGAGTTGCAAAATAATTATCAATAGCTACCTCCAGAAAGCTGGATATGTCCTTGGAACAAACAGTTAGCAATGCTTAGGCAATGTTAAAATGGCTGTTCTTAAATTATGAACTTTGCAGCAACTTGGATGGACATAGAAGTTATAATAATGAGTGATCTATCACAGAAACAAAGAACCGAGTATCACATGTTCTCACTCATAAGCAAACCTTGAACAACTATTGTAATACTATAAGAAATGGATTGGCAGTAGTGGGAAACTGCCAGGGGAGGGGGGTCACACCTCATCAACAAGGGTACCTGCATAATGAACATTTGTATACCTAACCCTGAATTGTATCCCACATATTTAAAATTAAAAATTAAAAATAAAATAAAATAAAATGGCTATTTTTTAGCTAAGTTACTCCATTTTGACTTCACCCTTTCACTCAGTTTCATATGGAAGTATAAGGGGCCCCAAATAGCCTAAACAATCTTGAAAAAGAAAGAACAAAGTTGGAGGAATCACACTTCCCAATTTCAAAACTTACAGCAAAGTACAGTAATCAAAACAGGGGCAACCTCTTCAGGTTCCCTCCCACTGTGGGAGCTTTTCTGTCCTCTCAATAAATCCCGCTTTCTCAAAAAAAAAAAAATCAAAACATGTGGTAATGGCACAGAGAAAGATATATAGATCAATGCAATAAAATTGGAGTATATTCATCAAAGAAAGAAATGGTATTGGCAAAACTGGGGATTTCCACATGTAAAAGAATGAAGTTGGACTCTATCTCACACCAAGCATAAAAATTAACTCAAAATGGATCAATAACATATATGTAAGAGCAAAAACCATAAAATTATTGAAGAGAATGTAGGAGTAAATGATTATGACCTTGGATTTGGTAATGGAGTCTTAGGTATGATACCAAAAGCACAAGCAACAAAATAAACAACAAATAAATTTATCTGACTCAAAATTTAAAACTTTTTTTAAAAAATTAGAACTTTTGAGCATCAAAGGGCTTTATCAAGGAAGTGAAAATGCAATTTACAGAGTGGGAAAAGTGTTTGCAAATCATGTATCTGACAAAGGTTTAAAGTTGAGAATTTTAAGAGAACTTCCACAACTCCAAAACAAAAAGATAATTCAACTTTAAAATGCACAAAGGACTTGAATACATATTTCTCCAGAGCAACTATATACATGGCCAATAAAAATATGAAAATATGCTTAACATCATTAGTCATTAAAGAAATGCAAATAAAAACAAAAATGAAATACCACTTTGCACCTACTAGGATGGCTATCAAATGAATAAATAAATAAATATAACAAGAGTTAGTGAGGATGTGGAGAAATTGGAACTCTTATATACTGATAGTGGGAATGTAAAATGGTACAACCGCTACGGAAAAGCATTTGAAAGTTTCTCAGAATGCTAAATATAGAATTACCACATGACCCCACAATTCCACTTCTAAGTATATACTAAAAGAAACAGGGACTCAAACAGATACTTGTATGCCAACGTCATTGCAGCACTATTCCTTAACATCAAAAGGTAAGAACAATCCAACCACATCAACAGATGAATGAATAAACAAAACATAGCATATACATACAATATAACATTTTTCAGCTATTAAAAAAATGAAGTTCTGGTATATGCTACAATGTGGAGAAACTTTCAAAATACTATGCTAAGTTAAATAAACCAGACATAAAAGGACAAGTATTATATGACTACATTTATACAATAGATCTAGAATAGGAAAATTTATAGTCACAAATTATATTAGAGGATACTGACCTGGGGAGAGGAGAGAATGAGGAGTTATTGCTTAATGGTCATAGAGTTTCTGTTTGGGGTAATGAAAAGGTTTTGGAAATAGGTAGGGGTGATGGTTGTCTAACTTGATGAATATAATTAATGTCACTGAATTTTATACTTAAATAAGATTAAATGGCAAATTTTATTATATATATATAATATAATATATAATTATATATATATAATATAATATATATATATATCACAATTTTGAAAATTTTAAAGAAAAGAAGACCAGCCTCAGTGGCTCAGCCTGTAATCCCAGCACTTTGGGAGGCCGAGGCTAGTGGACTGCCTGAGCCCGCAGGTTCAAGACCAGCCCGGGGAACTTGGCAAGACCTTGTCTCTACAATAAATCAAAAATTAGCTGTGCATGGTAGCGTGCTCCTGTAGTTCTGGCTACTTGGAAGGTTGAGGCAGAAGGATCACTGGAGCCCAGCAGGCCAAGGCTGCAGTGGCTGGGAGCATGCCACTGCACTCCAGCTTGGGCAACGGAGTGAGACTCCAACTCAAAAAAGAAAGAAAAGGAAAAAAAAGTCAAATTAGGATGTCAGGGAAGAGTTCCTTCCTGCAAAAAATAAGTGATACTCAAGGATCTTGAGGAAAAAGTAGAAGCTCCTTAAGCAGAGAAAAGGGATGCGTGTACATGCAGGTGCTAGAAAGATGATATAGTCTGACAGGCACTGAATTACATCTGAGGATTTAAGCTTTATCCCACAACAATAAGCAATCCTGAGGGATTTTAGGCAGACAAATATCATAATCTCAAATGTGTGAATTAGGAAGATCACTCTGGCTACAGTAAGAGCGGATTGAACGTGAACAAGATTGAAATTGTGGAGCCAATCAGGAGTCTTTTGAAATAGTCTAGAAAGAGTGATAGTGGTTTGAACTAAGACAGTGAATATAGGGACAGTAAGACCTTGACAGATTGGAAGATCATTTTGACAGCTTGGGATGAACCTTTGTGAAGGAAGATAAAGAAATCACTAGTGATTCCATCTGCAAGGATAGATGGGTAATATAAGCAAAGATATAGAATTCTAAGAAAGAATCAAAAAGAAATACTAGAAATAAAGGAACACTGTAACATAAATTGAGAATGTTTTTGATGGGTTTATGAGTGGATTGGATACAGTTGAGGAAAGAATCAGTGAGTTTTACAATATATAAATGGAAACTTCAAAAATAAAAAAGCAAAGAGAAAAAGACTAAAAAGATGTAACAAAACATCCAAGAACCGTGGGATAACTACAAAAGGCATAAGATACATGTAATAGTAATACCAAAAAGAGAAGAAGAGAGAAAGAAAAATAAGAAATATTTGAAACAATAAGGACTGAGAATTTCCAAAATTAATATCAGTTCAGACACCAAATTACAGATCCAGAAAGCTCAGTGAACACCAATAAGGACAAAGGAAAAAAAATCTACACCTAAGCATATCATATTGAAACTATAGAAAATCAAAGATAGACAGAAAGTCATAAAAGAAGCCGGGGGATGGGGGACAAATTACCTATGGAGGAATAAGGATAAGAATTACATTAGACTTCTTTTCAGAAACCATGCAAGCAAAAAGAGAGTAGAGTAAAACATTTAAAGTGTTGAGAGAGAAAGGAAATACTAATGTTGAATTCTGTATCCAGCAAAATTACCCGTCAAAAGTGATAGAGAAATATTCTGTCAGACAAAAAAGTTGAGAGAATTTGATACCAGTAGACCAGCCAGAAATGTTAAAAAAAAGTCCTTCAAAGAGAAGGAAAATTATATGGGTCAGAAACTTGGACCTCAACTTCAAATTTTGGGAGCAGAATCACATCTGTCTACAAAGCCTGTTGACAGTAAACTACTGAGATAAAAAAGGGAGAAGACAGGCCAGGCTCGGTGGCTCAGCCTGTAATCCCACGCTTTGGGAGGCCGAGGTGAGTGAATTGCCTGAGCCTGCAGGTTCAAGACCAGCCAGGGCAACTTGGTGAGACCTCATCTCTACAATAAATAAAAAATAAGCTGGGCATAGTAGCACACACCTGTAGTTCTGGCTACTTGGAAGGCTGAGGTGGAAGGATCGCCAGAGTCCAGCAGGGCGAGGCTGCGGTGGCTGGGAGCATGCCACTGCACTCCAGTCTGGGTGACAGAGTGAGACTCCAACTCAAAAAAAAAAAAACAGGAAGAAGACAGTTGGGCACCTGGAAGCTTTTTATATAAAATGAATAACTGAAAGAAATGTGTGTTGAACCAGTGGAGAGGAATTAAATCAGAGAAATGTGTGTTGAACCAGTGGAGAGGAATTAAATCAGAGACCATGAGTGAATGTATGTATTTAAAGGAACAAATGTGAAAAGCAGAATGTACCCATGTTATTTGAGAATATAAACAAACAATAAGTATAAGATGGATTTGTTTGTCACACAAAAATAAAATGAGAACTTTTTATTTGAAATATAAATTCCAGGCTAAGCAAACAAAAAAGTAAATCGATAAATGAAGGTGTTTTTAATTTTCTTACTTCATTGTTTAAAAAAAAGAAATTTTCTTCTTCAAGAAATAGATGTCCTTCATCTGCAATCATCTTCCAAATTTAACATATTTGGGGAAAACTGATTTTTGTGGCTTCTGGAATATTGTTCTGGATAGCCATCAATAGAATCGTATGTTTCAACAAAATTTAAAATTTGACCATTAGTTAGGCCAAGTCTATCATTTTACAAGTAAAGAAATTAAATCATAGCAAATGTTTTATTCTATGGTGGGGGAATCTCTAAAATGAAATTGTCATAATAAAGTTATCAATAAAGTGTGTATGTCAAAAAAATTAATAAAAAATAATAAAAATTAAAACAGAACTAAATTAAGTGGAGACTAAAAAAATACAAAGACTCAATGAAACAAGTTGCTTTTTGAAAAAAAAGACAAAAATGATAAACCACTAGGTTAAATAACTCAAAAAAGAGCAAACACCCAAATAAATAAAATTAGAAATGAAAAAGGAGACATTATAACTAATACCACAGAAATATAAAAAAATCATTGGAGACTATTAGGAGCAACTATACACTAACAAATTGGAAACCCTAGAAGAAATATACACATTCCTAGACACATACAACCTACCAAAATTGAATCAGGGAGAAATAGAAAAACTGAACAGACCAATAACAGGTAATAACAGTCGATCAGGAATAAAAAGTCTCCCCAAATCTAAAAGGTCAGGACTGGATGGCTTTACTGCTGAATTCTACCAAACTTATAAAGAAGAACTGACATCAATTCTTCTCAAGATATTCTTAAAAATTGAAAAGGAGGGAATTCTTCCTAACTTAATCCATGAGGTCAGCATTACCCTGATATCAAAACCCGGTAAGGACATAACAAAAAAAGAAAACTACAGGCCTTTATTATATTGAGTTATATTCTTCCTATGGCTAATTTGTTGAGAGTTTTTCATCATGAAGAGATGTTGAATTTTATCAAGAGCTTTTCCTGCATCTATTGAAATGATCACATGTTTTTTTTACTCCATTCTGTTGATGTGATATATTTATTGATTTGCACATGTTGAACCATCTTTGCATTTCTGGGCTAAATCCCACTTAATCATGGTGTGTTATATTTTGATGCAATTTTTTATTCTGTTTGCTAGCATTTTTATGAGGATTTTTTCATCTACATTCATCAGAGCTATTGGCCTGAGTGTCCCCACAGCTAATGTCATACTGTTGGGGGGCAGCTCAAAGCCTTTCCTCTAAGAACTGAAACAAGACAAGAATGCTCACTTTCACCACTTTTATTCAGCATCATAAGTCTTAACTAGAGAAATCAGGCAAGAGAAAGAAATCCAAATTGGAAAAGAGGAAGTCAAATTGTCACACAGGAAAGTGACTACAGTTAACAATAATTTGTTGTATATTTCAAAATAGCTAGAAGAGAAAGTTGAAGTGGTCTCAGCACAAAGAAATGATAAATATTTGAGGTGATATCCTAAATACCCTGATTTGATCATTACACATTGTAGGCATATATCAAAAT
Source organism: Carlito syrichta (assembly GCF_000164805.1). Taxonomy (NCBI): domain Eukaryota; kingdom Metazoa; phylum Chordata; class Mammalia; order Primates; family Tarsiidae; genus Carlito; species Carlito syrichta. The sequence continues at coordinate 51,527 of NW_007252123.1, forward strand.
ATTACACATACCCTATAAATATGTACAATTATGTATCAGTAAGGATAAATAAAGGGATGGAAGAAGATATACCATGCTAACACTAAGTAACAAAAGTTGGAGTAGCTATATTAATTTCAGACAAAGGAGACTTTAAAGCAAGGAAAATCATCAGGAATAAAGTGGGGCATTATATAATGATAAAGGGGTCAATTTTCCAGGAAGATTTAACAATTCTTAATGTGTATGCAGCTAACAACAGTGCATCAACATATATGAGGCAAAAACTAATAGAACCACATGAAGAAATAGACAAGTCCACTATTATAGTTGGAAACTTAAACATCCCTCTTTCAGAAATGGACAGGTCCAGGAGGCAGAAAATTAGTAAGGACACAGTTGAACTCAACAGCATTCAATCAACTGGATATAACCAACATCTACTGAACACTTTATTCAACAATAAGTTAAGGAGAAACAGCTAGTAGAAAGGAAGAGATTGAAGATATAGAAGCATGTGTATTTAAGGAAGGAGTGATTGTAAGTCAACACATAAATGTCTGAGAAGACAGGATAGAATGGGACTCAAAGCTTGAGTAAAGGGATATGCTCTGAACAGTAGGGACTAAATATTTTCCACTGAGATGAAAGGAAAAGAGATACTGAGCCCAGATAAAAATTTATTTTATAGATGGTAAAAAAGGAAGTTGAGGGAGATCCTACCTATCTTCATGTTCTTAGTTAAGTAGGAGACAAAGTTAAATTCCAAGGATGAGAAAAGAGAGGGTGGATGGATTAAAGGGAGTAAGAAGAAAAGTGGATCTGGGCACAGTGGCACATACCTGTAGTCCCAGCTACTTAGGATACTGAGGTGGAAGGATCACTTGAGTCCAGGAATTCAAGGGTCCTGTGAGTTATGATCATGCCTATGAACAGTCATTGCACTTCAGCCTGGGCAGCATAATGAGATTCCATCACTTAAAAAAAGAAAAGAAGAAGAGAAGTGGAAATGTGGAATAGCCACTTAGAAATTCAAGAATGAACTGCCTAAGGACACACAGAAGAGCTGCTGGGCAGCTCAGTTGAAGGTCTAGCTGAAAATGGGAAACCATAAACTTGTGTTGACTCCAAACTGCATAGTTGTGATTCTTTTTCTTTCCAGTAGCCTGAGTGTTGAGCAAAGAAGTGTTGGGAATTTGCACTTATCCTGGGTTGCAGCTCTACAAGGCAAGTGTGGCAAAAGAGTAGGAGCATGGTGAAAATAATTGAAGTAGCCGGGCTCAGTGGCTCAGCCTGTAATCCCACGCCTTTGGGAGGCTGAGGTGAGCGGATTGCCTGAGCCCGCGGGTTCGAGACCTGCCTGGGCAACTTGGCGAGACCTCATCTCTAAAATAAATCAAAAATTAGCTGGGCGTGGTAGCGCATGCCTGTAGTTCCAGCTACTTGGAAGGCTGAGGCGGAAGGATCGCTAGAGCCCGGTAGGTTGAGGCTGCAGTGGCCAGGAGCGGCCACTGCACTCCAGTCTGGGCGACTGAGTGAGACTCCAACTCAAAAAAAAAAAGAAAGAAAGAAAGAAAATAATTGAAGTGAGTCTCCCAGGCTTTATATTCTGGAGTTCTGGAGAGCACCAAAATATAAAGAGTGAACAGAAGAGGAGAATACAAAGGTAACTGAGAAGGAGGAGCCAGAAGTTAATGGTGGCACAAAAGGAAACAGTCCTGAAAACCCCAGTTTGGAGAGCTCTCTGAGATCATGTAGTCCAAACATCTAATTGTGGCAGATGAAGAAAGTGAAGCCCAGAAATGGGAAGAAACTCACCCAAGGTTCACAGGGAGTTAGCACCATCTGTGGGACTACAATTTATATCTTTCAATTCTGTCCCACGTTCTTATTTACTTTGTGGAACTCGGTTACCTTTTCTTCTCTTAAAAGTCACATATATTTTCTGTAGATAATTTGGAAAACTCAAAAACAACTAAAACTTAATTATTTCTAACCTTATCACTAACTGTAAACATTTTGTCATATGTGGTAATTTTAAAACAGGTTCACAAATTGTTTCACATTTGTCCCATCAAGAGGTAGTATCTAATTCCCCTCCCCTAGAATATGACCTGGCCTTAGTGACTTGCTTATAACAGATAAAATGCAGTGGAAATGATTGTGCATAACTCCTGATGCTAAGTCATAAAAGTAACACTGATTCCACTTGGCTCTTGGGACACTTGTTCTTGGAACCCAGCTTTCCAGGCCACATGGAAAGGCCGCACAAAAGCTTTCCAGCTGAAAGTCCCAGCTGAGTTCCTAGCCAGCAATCAGCATCAATTGCAAGACGTGTGAATGAGGAAGCCTTCGAAATGTCTCCAACCTCAGTCATTGTCTCACTGCAACTGTATGGAAGACTCTGAGCAAAAACCATGTAAGTGACCCAGCCAACCCATAAAGTCCTGAAGGAGAATAATAAGTGCTTGTCATTAGCTTACATCACTAAGTTTTGGGATGGTTTACTAATGTAGCACTAAATAAACAATATTACATATTTTCTTCCAATGTTTTGTATGCATATATATTATTTTAGAAAGGAAAAACTGCATAAAAATGCATATATATTTTAAGTGCAACATTTGAATCACAATGTATACATTAGCTTGTATCCTCTTTTCCACTTTGCATTATTCATGATCATTTTCCACATCATTAAAATTATTTTAAAATGTCATTAATGGCCGGATGTGGTGGCTCATGCCTATAATCCCAGCACTTTAGGAAGCTGAGGTGAGAGGATTGCCTGAGTCCACAGAGACCAGCCTGGGCAATTTGGCGAGACCGCATCTCTACAATAAATCAAAAAATTAGCTGGGCGTGGTGGCGTGCACCTGTAGTTCCAGCTACTCGGAAGGCTGAGGTGGAAGGAATGCCTGAGCTCAGCAGGTGGAGGCTGTGGTGGCCGTGAGCATGCCACTGCACTCCAACCCGGACAACAGAGTGAGACTGTTACTCAAAAAAATAAAATAAATGGAAAACTGTCAGGGGAGGGGGTGTGAGATTGGCAGTTGGGGGAAACTGCTAGGGGAGGGAGGGGCATACCTCATCAACAAGGGCACCTGTGTAATCAATGTTTGTATACCTAACCCTGAATTGTACCCCACATATTTATAATTAAAAAATAATAATAAAATAAAATGTCCTTATGATGAATACATGATATTCGACTATATATTTTATAACATTTAACCAGTCTTTATTGTCAGACATTTATATTGTTTTTCAATTTTTTCATTATCATAAATAATACTGCAGTGAACACTCCTGCATCTATACCTTTCTAAAGTATGTTTTCTTTTGTCACTTAAGTGACAAAAGTAGCACAGGTTAACTGAAACTCTTCAAATAATACGAAAGTTTTTAAAGTAAAATTAATAGATTATTTCACTCTCTCTCCAAAGCCATTCCCCTAATGTAATCACTGTTAAAAGTTGAGGGTGAATCCTTTCACATTTTCTCCTTCACACATACAAACATACAAGTACATTATGTGACCTTATTTTCTTTCACAAAAAATGGTCACTATAGCTTTCTCTTTTACTTAGCAAGGGATCATGACTAGCACTCCAAGTCTATATGCCTTATGCCTTTTAATGCCAGGATAGTAGTCCATAGTATAGATATACCATAATTTTTATTAAAAATCATTTTTATTTTCCTATCAGTGGACATTCAAGTTGTTGCTATTACAAACAATATTACAGTAAACACTCTTGTACACATACCTATACATACTAGTACTTTTATTTCTGACAGTTATATTCCCATAAGTGAGATTTCCAGATTAAGAAGTGTGCAAATGTTTCATTTTAATAAATATAATTGGAGAAGTTCCCATTAAATATGAAAGATTAAATACAAATTTATCTCTTTTTAAGCTGCACTAAAATAAGAAGAAATGAATCTTTAAGAGGAATAAACCCACAAAGACAAAGAGAAAGGGACTGTAGGCAGCAACAGGCAAAATATGCCAACACATTTTTGGAAGATGGAAAGCAGATGGAGGTTAGCAGAGCTGAAAGTGCTAAAGAGCAAGTGCCTGCAGAGGGGAATGTGAAATGAGAAACACAACAGTTATGCTGCAGAATGCCTGGAAAACTCAGGGAATGGAGGCACTATCACTAGTGTATCACTAATCTGTAATGACTAGTGTCTCAAAAAGTGAGACTACTGGGTTAGAGGGCAAAAAACTTTAAAACTTTGAAAATCATCAAATTTCCCTCCAGAATAACTGTACCAATTTTAATTCCCATCAACAACATATGAGAGTGTATTTCCTACATTTCACTAATACTGAGTACTATTATCCTCCCTAATTTTATGGACCAGCAGTGGTATTCTTTTATTTAATATTTTTTGCTTAATTACTTTTGGTTGTGGCAAGAATTGGGGCTAAAATCACTTAAAGGAGAAATTCCAGTGATCTGATCATTTCAGAAGTTCCCTGTGACTTCTGTCCTCGCCCTGCACTTTATTTTTCTTGTCCTAACTTTGCTCCCATTCACACATATCCCTACATGCTATTTTATATACATGAACCTTAGGGTTCTGGAACTGGCCTTACAAGTAGATAGCTGTGTGATATAAGATTTCACCAATTTAAAAATAATTTATACAATTTCTGAAATAAAATTAATGTATTAAAATTTGAAAGACTCATACCCTTTGACCCCGTAATTCCCATTCAAAAAATGTACCCTAAGGAAAAGATAATCAGAGAACCATGCAAAGCTGTAAGTATAAAATTATGCCTCAGTATTGTTCGTAAAGGTGAAAATTTAGAAATAAATGTAATGCCATTGATAGGGAACTGATTAAAATATTCTACTTTCTATCAAATAAAATGCAGATTGCTTTTTGAGAGTTTACTATATATTGATGTAGAAAGATGCACTGTCAGGTTTTCTAATTTCAAAATTCATTAGGCAGATATTTCTTGAGTATCTACTCTGTGCCAGGCACTGTTCTAGGCAATGAGAAAAGAATGGAAAATAAGAACATGACCCTATTCTTATGGGATTTAATTTTAATAGCATATAAACTATAATCTCATTTATATAAAATTTAGAATGCAGGTATATGTGTGTTTATAATTGTGTAAAGAGAAAGATTTCTGAAGGGAAGTCAAAAGCTAATTGTCATTTATTCTAAGTGGTAAGATTTTAGTTAACTTGTACTTTCTTTCCTTTTTTTTTTTTTTGAATTGGAGTCTGACTCTGTCGCCCAGGCAGGAGTGCAATGGCAAGCTCACAGCCACCACAGCCTTGACCTACTGGGCTCAGGTGATCCTTCTGCCTCAGCCTTCCAAGTAGTTGGAACTACAGGCACTCACTACCACGCCTGGCTAATTTTTTATTTATTGTAGAGACGAGATCTAGCCATGTTGCCCAGCCTGGTATCAAACCCCTGGGCTTAGGCAATTCTCTCATCTCGACCTCCTAAAGTGCTGGGATTACAGGCTTGAGCCACCACACCCGGTCAATTTGTACCTTCCAAATGCTTACAATCAGAAGAAACAACAAAGTTATATTTATTTGTAGCAGAAATTCCCAGTCATCATCCTTCACTTTTCACTCCCAGTCATTGTCCTTGAAAAATGCCAAGTCTCCCAGGAAGAAAACTAAGCTACCATCAGCCATCAATATCCTTTCATGAACTATAAACTTCTTTTACAGCCAGGGTCTCACTATGTTACCTAGGCTCTGGGTTGCAGTGGCGATTCACAGGCACATCATAAACTTTTTTTGTTATCCCTTTTAGGTGATAATTGGCTAAGGAAAATTTTCCAAAGGGTTAAAGTAAAGTGCTTAGAGGTGGGAAGATGACCACTGAAATGGAATTGTTGAGCACACAGTTTTCTGATGGGAAGCTGGAAGAGGCAATTACATCTAAGTCGGAGGAAAGGCAAAGTTTCACACAATGTCAAAGAGATTGCAGACTTCCCCACCCTTTTTGGCCCCAAAGTCTCACCTTCACTGCATCCTAGGGGAGCTGCACTCTGTAGCCTGCCAGGGGGCCTCTGGCAGCCAGAAAGGTCATAGGGAGGAGGAAGGTTCTTATCTGTATGAATAAAATGTCTTTCTCCTCTTCTCCTCCCTACAAATAGACTCATTAGGCTTTTGGCATCCCCCAGAGAGTAGGAGCCAGCCCCTCAGTGCTGACAATTCCCTTTAGCATGCCTTCATTGCAGCCCTTTTATTACATTTATCATATCCCTTTCTCCAGAAACATTCCCCAGCCCACCAGCTAAGTTATGAAGAAAGATATAACCAGCTAATTTATAGAAAAAGAACATCTGGGAAAGGCTCACACTTCTTATCCAGCAGAAATAGGGCAAGGTATGGTACTACTTAACTGAGGCTGTCCTCCCATCCCCTTTACCAGAATCCATCATAAGTGCTATCGCCTTTAATTAATAGACAAGACACTATTTAAAAGTATGTCATAGTGACTAAGCATTTAGTTCACAGTCCAGGGGGATTGACATATGTACAGAGCAAGCATTAATACCAACCAGGAAGAATTAAATGATATTATAAAGTATAAGCAAAGAACTAAATGATTAGAAAGAAAAGTATCATTCAATCTGACTAGGAGATCATAGTCAACATCACAGAGGAGGTGGCATAGGAGCTGAGGCTTGACGGATGAGTTATATTTCAATAGATAGAAATGATGAGAGGCATCAACCCAGGCTGAGAAAAGAACATAAGCAAGTCCATGCACAATAGCAAAAACATGAGCCCAACCATGTTGCCCATCAAAGCTGGACTGGATTTTTAAAATGTGGTACATATACACAATAGAATATTATGCAGCCATAAAGAAGGACAAATATATGGACTTTGCAGCAACTTGGATGGATTTGGAGTCGATCATATTCAGTGATTTAACACAGAAATAAAGAAGAGAGTTCCATATGTTCTCACTCATGAACAGACCTTGAACAATTATAATGCTATAAGAAAGCGATCGGCAGTAGTGGGAAACTGTCAGGAGAGGGGGGATGGGATTGGCAGTTGAGGGAAACTGCTGGGGGAGGGAGGGGCATACTTCATCAACAAGGGTACCTGCATGATCGATGTTTATATACCTAACCCTGAAATGTACCCCACATCTTTACAATAAAAATTTTTTAAATAAATAATAAATAAAATTTTAAAAAGAATATAAGCAAGGTCATGAAGACAAAGAAGTATTGAGCTATGGGTAAAGTAATCAACTGTGGCTTGAAGGAGAAGTCACTATAGCCTTGGTCCCCAGTGTTCACTAGATGTTGAATGACTATATATAGGATTTCCAGAGAAGTGTAATGAGAGATGACATCAGAAAAAAGTGGCAGATGCCAGATTGTGAGAGCCCTTGAATGCCAGGTTAAGGATTTGGGATTTAGTTACTCAGTAATGATATAAAGGAGTCACAGGATCTAGTCTCTGCTTTAAAAAGACTTCTTTGGAGATTATATAGAAGGTTGTCATATATATATAATGTGGTTGCCACAGAAGGAAGACCAGTTAGGAGGATACTTCAGTGTCTAGGTGAGAGACAATGAAGGCCTAGAATAAGGTAGAGATGATGATGGGGGGGAAGAGATATAGACTTGGGAGTCCTCAGCGTATAGGAGATATCCAAAGCTATGGGAATGGATGCGCTTACCCTAGGACAAAACATAGAATGAAAAGAGAAGAGAATCAAAACTGAAACCCTGGGGAAACTAACATCCAACAGAAGAGCTCCCAAACGAGACTGAAGAATAACCAGAGGAGTAGTAGGAGGACCAGTAGAGTACAATGTCCTGAAAGTCACTGGTCAGAAGGCTCTCCAAGTGGAGAGTAATCTGGAGCTAAACCTCATTTGATCTGCATACCAAAAAAGTAGCTTATGATTGCAGTAGCTTTTTTTTAGCATGTCATAATTTGGGCTCCTACTGAGTTTGTTGTCTACTACAACTCTCAAGTCTTAACTATAAGAATTATAATCCAGTCAGATCTCCCTGACCTAGCTTTTGCAGTTACAAAAAGCAGGACCTATTTTGTTCCTGTTTAATGTTACCATGTTTATTTTGATTTGTTTAAGAATTTTTTTACAGCCGGGCTCGGTGGCTCAGCCTGTAATCCCGCGCCTTTGGGAGGCTGAGGTGAGTGGATTGCCTGAGCCCGCGGGTTCAAGACCCGCCTGGGCAGCGAGACCTCATCTCTACAATAAATCAAAAAATCAGCCAGGCGTGGTAGCGCATGCCTGTAATTCCGGCTACTTGGAAGGCTGAGGCGGAAGGATTGCCGGAGCCCAGCAGGTCGAGGCTGCGGTGGCCGGGAGCGGCCACTGCACTCCAGTCTGGGCAACAGAGTGAGACTCCAACTCAAAAAAAAAAAAAAAAGAATTTTTTTACATTTTGACTCTGCCATCCAACATATTAGCTCTTTTTTTCCAGCCTTCTGCCTTCTGAAATTTGATCAGCTCACTATCTATGTCTTCATTCATATCATTGACTAGAATGTTGACTAGAAAAGGACTGAGTCCAATGTGACACTAGATATCTCCTTTAGACTAGCATAAAGCATACATATGCTATCTTTGAGTTCAAATTATGAATATTGTACTGTTTCATTATTTCAACCCATGTTTCTGCATTCTGTTCACAAAGATGTCAAAGAGAAAATTCACTGAAGTCAACATACACCATGACTAAAGCATTATCTTTTTCTACAAGTCTAATAACCACATTCAGAGAATAAAATTGGTTTCTTTTGGTAGGCCAGCTCCCAGTGATCACTTTCTTTTCCAGATACTCACAAGCCATCAGCTTACTCATCAATTCTAAATTGTTGCTGAGCATTGACATCTAGATTTTTGGTCTGTAATTTCTAGAATCTGACTCCAGTCTTTAGGCACCTCTCCTCAAAGAACATTTACAGAAATGCTACAAATAGTATCTGCACAACTTTTTAACTTCATAGTATGGAATATGTATGCTGTTATAAATGTAAGGAGAAGCCATTGGCGGTTTTGAATGGAAAAGGGGTGACATAATTTGATGTCCACACTGCCCGGAACTATAATAGATTGTTATCCCCAGGAAAGACTCCAAAGCTAAGTGAGGCTACATAAGGTTCTTTCTGTGTTTGTTTTATTGTATTTTTACTTGGCACATAATAATTGTACATATTTATGGGATACAGTGTGAGTTTTGACACATGCATACACTGTGTAATGATCAAATCAGGAGCATTGGTATATCTCAAAAGTGTTAGGTCAAAATCCCAGAAGGGCCTCCAAAATGTTAGGTCAGAGTCGGAGGAGTAGAGGGTGTCTGTGATCCAGTGCCACATGAAAGATGCAAAGAATTGCACAGAAATTAGATAGGAGTCGGGGCTCGGTGGCTCATCCTGTAATCCCAGTGCTTTGGGCGGCCGAGGTGAGTGGATTGCCTGAGCCCACGGGTTCGAGACCCGCCTGGGCAACTTGGTGAAAACTCATCTCTACAATAAATCAAAAATTAGGTGGGAGTGGTAGCGCGCACCTATAGTTCCAGCTACTTGGAAGGCTGAGGCGAAAGGATTGCCAGAGCCCAGCAG
>NW_007252123.1:61145-81145 GCF_000164805.1 Carlito syrichta
GCTGCAGTGGCCAGGAGCGGCCACTGCACTCCAGTCTGGGTGACAAAGTGAGACTCCAACACCCCCCCAAAAAAAAGAAATTAGATAGGAAAATATAGTTTATTTATAAAGTAAATTGGAGAAAGAGACTGGAGATTAACCTCCCGAGGGAAGGGGAGGGGGCCAAAGCTGGGAAAACATGACAGCCATAGCTCAAAGAGTCACGTGGCCAGACCAGAGCTTAGCAAAGCAATGGCAAATGACTGCTTGAGGTTGAATGCCTTTAAACCTTCTCTTTGAAGGTGGCAGGTCATTAAGGTGATTGGTGATGGTCTGTTTCACATCATAATGAAGGGGCAAATAAACACAGGTACTGGCATCAGGTGATGGACTGCAGGTAGATGAGTGGGTTAGTCACATGACTGCTGCCATGTTGATGGGGTCTATATCATGAAGGTCATGAAGGGCTGATTAGGTTAACTTATTTACAAAACAAGCTGGGGAAGGGTTGTAAAACAATTATCAATGGCTACCTCTGAAAAACCAGTTCTGTCCTCGATTGAAGGGCAATCTGGGTAATGTTAAGGGAATATGACAGAACTAGGCAGTGTTAAAATGGCTGCTCATTGGGTATATCAGCTCCATCTTGGTCCTTTCAAAACATTTATCATTTTTTGTAGTAAGAACATTCAAAACCCTCTCTTCTAGCTATTTGGAGATATACAATGCATTATTATTATCTATTTATAAAGTCATTTTGAAATTTCCTTAACATCTGTAACTGGGCGAGGTGGCTCACACCTGTAATCCCAGCACTCTGGGAGGGTGAGGCAGGAGGATCACTTGAGACCAGGAGTTCAAGACAAGCTTGGGCAACATAGCAAGATCTTGTCTCTACAAAAATTCAAAAATTTAACCAGGTATGATGGTGCACATCTGTAGTCCCAGCTATTCAGGAGGCTGAGGTGGAAGGATCACCTGAACCCAAGAACTCAAGGCTGTGGTAAGCCATGATCTTGCCATTGGGTAACAGAGTGAGACTCAGACTTAAAAAAATCTGTAACTTCCCAAAGTGATCAAGCCCTGCCCATCATGCAAGACCACACCTCACACCTTTGTTTTTACTCACTCTTTTTCCCACTGACTAGGATATCCTTTTCCTACACCCACTATCTTCGCCCCATGTACAAATACTGCACATCCTTTAAGTTCCAACTAATGCCATCTTTGTCAATAAGTCATCTGGGTTTCCCCAGCATCTGAATTCTCATCTTCTGCTTTGTGCCTTCCTCAGGCACTGAACTCTTTCTGCCTTAGATTATGTTCTTTGGAGTAGGACCAGGACGAAGGATATAGCAATAGCAAATGCTAGCCTAAAAGCAGATACTTATTACTGGCACCCCACTATCTGAGACTCCAAGGTACTGCAGAAGAGATTTTAGTCCCTGGGAATATTGGTCAGGGCCAAAGCCAGACAACTTCAAGAGCCTTCCGTTATTTTTACCCTAGTTTCCACCATCAAGATGCTTTCAACAATGAGCCTCTCTTCTCATTATTTAGTCCCATTATTACTCATCTGTTCCATTAGCAAGGCCTTGACTGAACCTTTTACTTCCCATATTAAACTTACTAATACACCTGGAACAAAGATAGCACCACAAAAAAAATTCCTATTGTTGGTGAACTCACCTGATGAAAGAGGTCCAAAACCTCAGCTGCAGTGCCTTTCCATACCTTAAAAGGCCTTCTTGTTGGAGGGGGAGCTAAGATATCTGGTCAGAGAGTATGTTTCTGTTTTAGTTCACCTGAAACTGCTCAGGTCCCTCCAGAAGCATGGACCTCCTGATGAATAGGTGTTATACTTTCTGTAATCCTCATGGAAAATTCCGGTAGACATGAAAAAATCTCTGAAACCCTACTGTATCAGTTAGAATTGTGTTCAACTGCATGTAACAGAAACCCAAGTCCAGTGACTTAAACAAGAAAGTAGTTTATTTTTTCATAGAACCAAAAGTCTGATGGTATGCAGTCCAGAACAGATACATACAGGTACATACTACAGTATTTCATATTGCAAGGTGGCTGTTACAGCTCTAAACATCATAGACATCATTCCAGGCAGGAAGAAGAAAAGGCTAAATGGGGCAAGTCAGTCAGATTTATCTCTTTTTGTCATGAAAACAATCATTTTCCCTAAAACCCTACCCAGTAGACTTCCACATACATTTCACTGGCCAGAGCTGCATCACATGATTACCTTTTGATGCAAAGGCATTTAAGAAATCACCTGGGCGCATTACAGCCCCATATAAAGTCAAGGGCTTTTAAGTACAAAACAAATTAAGAAAAAGAGGCTAAAGATCTGAGTATCACATGTTCTCACTCATATAGTGGACCTTGATCATCCAACGTATTACCATAAGAAAATGACTGACAGTGGTAGGAAAACTATGGGGGGAGAGGGGAAGGGAGATGGGATTAATGGTAGTAAATATCTGTCTGGGGACAGAGAGACACCTCTTATCTACAAGGGTGCCTGAACAAAGCATATTTGTATACCTAACCCTTAACTGTACCCCACAATATCATAATAAAAAATATTGATTATAAAAAAAAAAAAGAAGACCGGGCTCGGTGGCTCAGCCTGTAATCCCAGCACTTTGGGAGGCCAAGGTGAATGGATTGCCTGAGCCCGCAGCTTCGAGACCCGCCTGGGCAACTTGGCAAAACCTCATCTCCACTATAAATCAAAAACTAGCCGGGCGTGGTAGCGCACGCCTGTAGTTCCAGCTACCGGAAGGATCGCCAGAGCCAGGCAGGTCTAGACTGCGGTGGCCGGGAGCAGCCATTGCACTCCAGTCTGGGTGACAGAGTGAGACTCCAACTCAAAAAAAGAAAAAAGAAAAGAAAAAGGGGCTAAACAATGGATAGGTGATAAGCAGTGTTTACCACTAATACAGAGATCCAAATGAATCAAAACTACAAAAATGTATAAAAGTCACATGGCTTATCTCCCTTTTTAGGCTGCACCTTACCTACAGTCAGACACTGCATCTTCATATCTCTATTCCATACAGCTTGCATAGAACATGTATTTCATACTCACTATATACCAGAAATTGTGTAGATCTGTTACATATAGTATTTCATCTAAAGTCTTTCCAAAAACCCTAGAAGGCAGGTACTAATCCTATTTCTACTTAAGAGATACTAAAACTGAGGCTCAGAGAGTTAGGATAATTTGCCAAAGATCACACCTCTAGTAAGTGGTCTAGGCAGAATTTGAATTGGATATCAGATGCTAAAGGCTGTATTCTTTCACTACATCAAAGTACCTGAAATAATGTTGGCACTTAATAAATCAATCACAGGCCAGGCACAGTGGCTCATGCCTATGATCCCAGCACTTTGGGAGGCCGAGGGGAGAGGATTGCCTGAGCCCACAGGTTCAAGACCAGCCTGGGCAACTTGGTGAGACCTCATCTCTCCAATAACTCAAAAAATTATCTGGGTGTGCTGGTGCATGCCTGTAGTTCCAGCTACTTGGAAGGCTGAGGCAAAAGGATCACCTGAGCCCAGCAGGTTAAAGCTGTGGTGGTTGTGAGCATGCCACTGTACTCTAGCCTGGGTGACAGAGTGAGACTCTGACTCAAAAAAAAAAACCAATTACAATAGTCACACTGAACTTCCTTTCTGCCACAACCAGCTACTTCAAATCTGGGGCTACCCTTCACATGGACTCTTTCGGCCATATACACACTGCTCTCCTGCCCACCTTTCACCTCACTAGGGATTTCTCTCCAGAACAGTAGAGGCTTTTGCAGCTTAATACAGACCAGCTCCAGACAATCCTTGTTACCATGGTAAAAGACATTGTTTCAAGGATAACAGGCAAAAACCACTGTTTAAACCAAAGAAAAAGGCCAAGCTTTGTGGCTTACACCTGTAATCTCAACACTTTGGGGGGAAGATCACTAGAGGCTAGGAGTTAGAGACCAGCCTAGGCAACATAGCAAGACCCCATCTCTAAAAAAAATTAATTAATTAAATAAAATAAAGCAAAAAAAGAGATAACGTTTATAGTGATATGATCAAGGTTGACTATGATAGCTCCTGGGAGCAGTGCCCCAGTCACATCAGCCCGATGCTGAGTAAGGGGTGGGAGGGCAAGAAAGAGGGATTACAGGGCGGAATTAGGAGACTTATGTCCCGGCCCAGGTTTTTTCACTGATGCATTGCATGATCTTGGAAAAGTCACTGTCCAATTCTCAATCTCAGTTTTTAACATCTGTAGAACAAAGGCTTGAATAAATATAGTTACTTTGAGAGCTGAGCTGACTTCTGAAAATGTATGACCTAGCATTTAAGAGGGTATTGGTCAGAGTCAAATGGATGGGCAGATTCATGCAAGCATGTGTATATGCACACACACACAGTTTTGAACAAGCCCTATCACTTGTGTAAGCACCATTTATAGAACACATTTTCATAAGGGCCAAATTTAGTGCTTTCTCTCTGCTTGCCAAGGTTAAGTCATGTGATCATTTTTCTTGTAATTTACATCCACTCACAAAAAGAATGTTGGTTTTCATGATGTCATCCAAATTTGTTAAAGTAAGACTGGAAACAAGGCCTGAGGAACTTGCTTAATTGCATTATTTCAGTATATTAAGTTATCTTGGGTGCTCAAGTTTGACTGTGATGAGAAGAAAATCTGCCAGTGTTTGGGTTTTATCCACTAGCACTGAGAGTGGTCTTAGAGTTTGCTGAGCAACGGGGTAAAAGTTTTTTAATGTTCACATTTCTCCTATTAAGCTTTTGGGTCTGTTTTTCCATTGACCTCATTCCCAGAAAAGGCTTCAGAACATACCTAGGCCTGGTCTCCCTGGGTTGATACAGCGAACACAGGGGACGGTACCTAGCCCCTTCAGGTTCCCCAGCTCCTCTAGAAATCCCTTTGTTTTGCTCCTTGCCCTTTAAAAGACAAATGAAGAATACAAATACTTTAGTGCCATTCATGGAAGTTCATTTCCCACTGTGTAGCTGGTTTCACGATCCTTATACAAGTAGAAGAGCAGCATGTGCAATGACAAGGGCAATCAGTGGGACTTAGTAAGCCTGGCTTCTGGTCCAAAATCTGCCATCATCTCTGTGGCCTCAAATAAGCCCTTTCTACTCTTTAGGCTTTTAAAATTAATCTGTAAAATCACAGAGTTAAACTAGTAATTTCTGAAGACCATTTTGGTCCTAATAATCATGGTTTGCCCACACAAACTCATCCATGTTAGAATGAGCTTTCCCAGAACTTGAGGCCGTAAGCCTAACTAACATCATCTTCAGTACCTGGGGGTCACACAACTCCAGAGGATACCATTCACATTGTAGGAAATACCACTCACCCGAGTCCCTGCAATTATCAGGTACTGTGTTTAAGAGAACCGGACATAGGCTTTTGGAGCACAATGCCAATCGTGGCATATATATATGTCTTGAGACATGCATGCTGGTTGAAAACCTGTTTCTCCACTAGTCCTTGGTACAGGAGCCCTTACTTTAAAACCTCAGGTTCCCTCTTCACTGAGAAGGCATAGATTGTTAGATATCCCTGTTGGTCTCATTCCCCATAACTTGAGGGTCGCTATCCAAAAGAAAGAGGACTCACATTATATAAAAGAAAAAAAGAGCGGCTGGGCTTGGTGGCTCAGCCTGTAATCCCAGCACTTTGGGAGGCAGAGGTGAGTAGATTTCCTGAGGCTGCAGGTTTGAGACCAGCTCGGGCAACTTGGCAAGACCCCGTCTCTACAATAAATCAAAAATTAGTCAGGTGTGGTAGCACTTGCCTGTAATTCTGTTTCCTTGGAAGGCTGAGGCAGAGGGATCGCCAAAGCCCAGCAGGTTGATGCTGGGGTGCCGTGAGTGTGCCACTGCACCCCAGCCTGGACGCCAGAGTGAGACTACAACTCAAAAAAGAAAAAAAAAGAGAAAAAGAGGTTCCACTGGGTTAAACAGAGCATCTAAAGGGAGCATCTTGGCCTGAATAAGATCGGCATTCCTTTTTTGCCCCCTAACTAGTATCTTGAGCAGGACAAAAGTCCAAGTGTCTAGGGAAGAAGTCACAGAAAAATAAGATTAGGATGCTTTAAGCTAGGTGGAAGACGTCACAAGTTTCCTTAGGCAAAACCAAACATAAATCAGCTATATCCAGTTGGGGTATGTATCAGAGGGTCATGAGATATTTCCTCAAGAGTATCCTTGGTGGGGGGCAGGGGACTGGAAGTTATACTCCTTTCAGCAGAATGAGCTGAAGGAGCTCAACTGAAATATCAAATATTGTTATAGTAGACCAGTACTTGTGTGTATATCTAAATCTATTCACCGGAGGCTCCAGAAAACTAAAACTCTACTACATGCTCTGGGCACATGGACTCTGGCTCTGCTAACCAGACTAATGACCTCTCTCAAGCTATCCTTCATACCCTTAAACATTTTTCCTCACTGGACTCAGTTTCCTAATACGTAAATGAAAAAACTGGAAGGTAATTATAGATTTCTTTTTTTCAATCATAGATTTTAAATTCTTCTATGGAGCGCCACGGTTCAGGTTCAAGGGTATGGCTTAAGCACATGGCTCAAGGGCTACCTCAGAAATAAGAAAGGCAAGGAGAGGCCAAGTGGGCAGAGATACAAATCCCCCAACACACACTTCAACAGAGCAGCTTGGCTTCTACTACAAAAGATTCCATTTGAAAAAATTATTCCAGTGCTAAAAATAATTGGAAAGCCTCTGATTTACGTGTTAATTAGGAGCCTTACAAACACTAATGTTCTATGTGTCTATGGAGAAAGAGTCAGAAATTGAGAACTATTTTTTTTCTTGGAAGACTGGAAATCTTCTGGGAAGAAATGGCACTGAAAACCCCAAGAAGTAGCAAATAACCATCTTTCACTGGGCAATATAGATAGATCTGTGGTTGAGGTTTGCCTCCGAGTTGAAGCATGAGGTGAAAAAAAAAACTACTGTGCTTCAGTTATTTTCCTTTAGGTAAGATTCAAACGGAAAAAACTGATTTAGCTTGAAAGGAGCCTGGAGGCATGGATGAAAAAAACTCCTAGGTTCCAAATTGAGCTCTGTTTAAGAAAGCTAAATGGTGACAAGTGTGACCCTCATCTGAATTTTTCAGAGCAACTAGTTAATGGGTCTACTTTTATCTAGTTTTGATTTCAACGAAATTTTAGATATTTATTTTAAGGGAGCAAAACTTCACATTTTAGCACCATCTGCTGGTGTTAAGTTAGCTCTACCTACCTTACTTGTAAATTGGGCACCTTCTGGCACTAATTATGAAGATGACTCACCTTCTTCAGTCATATGGTCACTTGAACAATTCACTCATAAAGAAGAGAATTGTCATCAAAGGAGGGTTCCATAGCAGCTAAGAACGACTGATCTTCCCAAAAGATTGGCAGAGAAGTAGCATCCTGCCTAGTAGAATTTGAGGAGCCCTAGAAAGGTATTTCCTGTTCCCAATATTCCCACTGCTAGCTAATCTTAGAGTCTTAAATTCCATTGTCACAACTATGTTATTTTATATCTTAATGGCTCTTTGGTCTCCCAAATCTCCACATGAAAAGAGACACATCTTAAGCTGTTAGCAGCTTACACTTGATGAAGAATTAGTTGACATTCATTGGTAGTCATTCTCAAAAGGGCTATGACTAAGATTTTCTCTGGAGAGTACCAGTTTATACTTGTTGTCCTCATTTGATTACTAATAGTACCCATTTACTCCCAAAATGAGTCCCCGTTTGGAAGATAAATTATATGGTCACTTTAGCCATGACATTGTCAGCACATTGTACATTTAGGTTTACCAAGTCCAATACATCCAAGGCTGATTAGTTCTTTCTAGGCACTATGTCTACAATTCAGAAAACTCTCACTAAATGGACAGTGTTGCCTGAGTGTGGCTTTATGAGCAAACTTTTAGGCAAGCGGGGGTTGGTGGATATAATTTAGAATACAGATAATACTTGTGGTATAATATTTGTTAAATTGAAAAGTTTTAATACTAGCTAATCACACATTACTGACAGTTTTATAAATTTAAAGGCTATAGTACAGAGTGAAATTATTTTTAAAACTACATATTTATCAACTTGATTAAATCTCAGCACCGACCGGGCTCAGTGGCTCAGCCTATAATTCCGCGCTTTGGGAGGCCAAGGTGAGTGAATTGCCTAAGCCCGCAGGTTCGAGATGCAACTGGGCAACTTGGCGAGACTTCATCTCTACAAGAAATAAAAAAAATTAGCCGGGCATTGTAGCGCCCGCCTGTAATTTCGACCACCCGGAAGGCTGAGGCGGAAGGATCGCCGGAGCCCAGCAGGTCGAGGCTGCAGTGGCCGGGAGCGGCCACTGCACTCCAGTCTGGGCGACAGAGTGAGACTCCGACTCAAAAAAAAAAAAAAAAAAAAAAATCTCAGCACCTACAACATATTACTGCAGTTATTTGTTTACATAAATGACTCTCTTTGCTAGATTTTGGTCCCTAATTAACAAGTCAGAACTTTCTTTTTTTAATATTTTATTTTGAAGATGTGGGGTACAATTCAGGATTAGGTATACAAGTAGACATCATACAGGTAAAGTTTGGGCCTCCCTTTGGTTCTCACTTTGCCTGGTTTGATATCAGGTACCCTTATTGATGTTGTATACCACCCCCCACCCCGACCCTGGCAGTATTCCGCTATTGCCAGTTTCTTTCTTATAGTATTAGGGTAAATGTTCAGGGTCCACTTACGAGTGAGAACATATGGTACTCTGTTCTTTGTTTCTGTGGTAGATCACAGAGTATTATTGACTCTAAATCCATCTAAGTTGCTGCTAAGTCCATATGTTTGTCCTTCTTTATGGCTGTGTAATATTCCATTGTTACACATTTTTTTATATGTGTAAAAAAATATACCACATTTTTTTATCCAGTCCAGTTTTGATGGGCAGCACGACTGGTTCCTTGTTTTTGCTATTGTCAATAGTGCTGCAATAAACATGCATGTGCAGATATCTTTTTTGTAGAATGCTTTGAGTTCCTGTAGGTATATTCCCAATAGGGGGATTGCTGGGTCAAGAGATAGCCCACAGAATGAGAAAAAATATTTTCCAACTATATATCTGACAAAGGCCTAACATCCAGGATCTACAAGGCACTCAAACGTGGCTTCTACCTACAAAATGCAGCTAGCGTCACCCCCAAGGTGTGACAATAAAAATGTCTCCAGACAATGCCAAATGTTCCTTGAAGGACAAAATCAACCCCAATTTGTAATTAGGACTAAAAAAGGAAACACAGCAGGTGGGCCTGAAGGCAACCTCCCAGGAGCTTGTACACTCTTACAAAATGTAGAGAAAGCAGAAGAGGACTCCCAAGCTCCCCAATGGGAGAGAAAGAACATAGAAGTACTAAGAAGTGGTTTAATCAGTCAAAGTACAAGGACCTCCTGACTAGAGAAGGGCCTGGCAATGTCTAAAGTCCTCACAATGAGTAAATACACAATGCCCAAATGACTAGGTGGTCTGATATAATGACAATTATACTTATTGCTGAAAAAATAATCAACACATGGATGTGAGGGCTTAGTGCAAAGTTAAACTCTGTAGTATAAAGGAAAGAAAATTACATTTTTGCACTATCTGCTTTGTGACAATTCCATTCCTATTGCTCCATATTCTTAGAAATTTCAAGAAAGTGATGAGTGGCCCTCTTAGTATGTGCTCACTTAGATTTCAAAACCTCTAAAGTACTTGACCTGCATTTTTTTGTAGCGGAAAAACTGCTTTCAACTCCATGTGCATCTCCTCTGATTTCATCCTGTTTCAGATGAATAAAGAAACATATCCACCACATCACAATTCTCTATGTTTACCTAGGCTGAATGCTGTAGAATGTCTACAGAGGAAGCCCCATGAGTTTGCTTTCTTGTCAGGAGATCTTCTTTCCATCTGTTTCCTCTCCTAATTTCCCAGCACACAGATGTGTAAAAGTTAATTTGTCTTGGAATATTCTAAATTTTCTCTTACAGATCCTAGAAGTTTTTAATCACTTTGAGAACCTGACTGCTGCAACAAACTCCTTACAGAAGCCATGTCTTTCTTCTTCCCCAGAACATTTCATTTTATACAATGAAGTACAAATACATGCTTGAATACATAGAGAACATTGCTGGCCAGATAGGAACCTTGTAACAGCCCTTAGGAAGCTCAGATCTGAGCTAAATAATCTTTCTCCCTGTCCAGCCAAATAAATTCCCACAATGCTGTCTTATTAGACAGAGAGAAGCTCTGGGGACAACCAGAGTAAAGGAATGAGAACAGAAGAACAGGGGGAGTTTAACTATGGGGAAAACTCAAACACTGCAAGTTGAAGATCCCTCAGTACATCCCCCCTCAGTACATCTCTTCACAGTTACCTGATTTCACTTAGCCATGTCAGCCTCTTTAGCTTTACTTAAGTTGTACTCCATGCCTAGAATGGCTTCTTTCTCCCTTCTACCTAATAAATCCTTCAAGGCCTGATTCATGCTTTAGTTCTAGGAAGCCTGCCATGTCTCCATTAGACTCATGACTCTCTACCTTCTCTGAACTTCTACAACACTTACTGTCACTTGACACTTAGCATCGATTGCCCTGTAACATATCCTGTACTTTTGTTTTTGTTAGTAATTTAATTTTTCCTGGAAGCTCCTTAAGAGAAAGGATGATTTACAGTGATGTTTCATGTTCTCCATAGCAGAATTATAGCAAACAATTTATAATATGACCATATTCACTGACTGATTGAACAAAAGACTTGGCATAGGAGCAGAATATCAGGTGGCCATGCTCCCTTAGAAAAGTTCTGCTTTTATATGCCCTAACCGAGAATGTTGTCCACGATAGAGTCTTAATAAAGACAGCCTAATTTTTTTAACCTCTCCTCTGACTTCTTTTTTAAATTTTTTTTAAGTTTAAAGATGTGGGATCCAATTCAGGGTTAGGAATACAAATGTTCATTATGCAGGTACCCTTGTTGATGAGGGTGCCCCCCCTCCCCGGCAGTTTCCCACTACACCAATCCCGTCCCCGCCCTCCCCTGGCAGTTTCCCACTACTGCCAATCCCTTTCTTATAGTAAGATGGTCTGATTTCTTTCTTTCTTTTTTTTTTTTTTAAGAAAGCAGGATTTATTGAGAGGACAGAAAAGCTCCCACAGTGGGAGAAGACCCAAAGGGATTGCCCAACAGTCTAATTTCTTAAAGTTTTTTCTATGAGAGACCTGGCCTGAAAGGAAGCTGCCTTCAGACTCTGAGACCTTGTCTCATTTGTGTAATAACAGCAAATATTGATGCCGAATATGTGCTAGGCACTATTATAAGTGCTTTATGTGAATTACATCACTTTAATGTTCTTAACTTTATGAGTTAGGTTATTATGTTCATTTTACAGAAGAGGAAACTGAAGTACAATGAAGTTAAGTAACTTGTTCAAGGTAACACAATAAATAGGGGAGCTGCAATAAAAACTCATGAAGTCTGACTCCAGGGTGTGTTCTTTTGACCACTATGCCATACTCCTGCCCTTAGTTGGAAGCAAACAATATCTCCAAATAATTATAATCAGATATTTAAATGACAATATGTAAAGGATAGAGGTGGGAAAAAATGTTGACACAAATAAACAACTTTGTCATAGACGCAAAGTTATTACCATATAGGCAAGTATACACATGATGCTGCCACCTCTGGGCAAACCATTTTGATACTAAGGGAAGTCAGAACTATCACCAGCTGCCTAGGACAGAGAGTATCAACAAGGAAGTTACTTCAAAGTGGGGAAACAACAGACTTAAGTGACTAATGAGCTGTAAAACAAATTGACAGGGAGATGTTTTTAGAGTTCAAAAAAGTGAAAAATCTTTAAGAATATTTCCTAGTTTCAAAAGAATATAAATTTTTGGTGCCTTCAATGTGTTTAATTATTCTTTTCTATACTTAGACAGGTCCTGTCAGTATAAGCACAGCCAGGCCAGTTTTAACTGATGGTCCATGACAAGTAACTCAAATTCAGATAGTTATTGTAGTGATTATTTACTGCTGTATAATAAACCACCTCAACACTTAGTGGCAGGAAATAATTATTTTATGAAGCTCACAAATGTTGGGGATGAGAAATTTGGGCTGGACTCAACTGATGCTTCTTCTGCAAGATGCTCCTGGGTACTCATGTGGCTATAATTATCTAATAGTTCAGCTGAGACTGAACTAAATGGTCACACTCATATGTATGGCAGTTGGTGGTGTCTGTCAGCTGGGTCTCTCTCTTAGCAGGATTTTTGATCCACAAATTCACCAGCCTGGTCTTTCTCATCTGTGACAGAAGATGAAGCAAGAGCAAGCAAGAACAAGTCCAACGCACAAGAGTTTTTCAAGCTTCTGTTTGTATCACATTTGCTAGTATTCTAATGACCAAAGTAAGTCATTTGACTGAGTGTCAGTGCGGGAGGGAGCCATAAAAACACATAGATACCAAGAGGTAAGATTCAGTAGGGATAATTACTCTAACAATCTGCCATAGCTGTTATTCAGAATGTAGCCAGACACATCCAGCAGCTGGCACAATTTTCTGCTTGTTTTCCCATCCTGTTTGGGTTCCTCATGAATTTTCTGCTTGTTTTCTCATCCTGTTTGGGTTCCTCATGAAAACCATTCAAATGTCTTCCAAAAGCAATGCCTGAGGGAAATTCCAAGAGGGAGAAGGCTCTGAGGCTATTGTCAGGTCTATCTCGTGCCACCAAATGCCAACAGAGGGAAAAGAAGCTGGGCGCAGAGGCTCACATCTGTAATCCCAGCACTTTGGGAGGCAGAGGTGAGAGGATAGCTTGAGCCCAGGGGCTCAAGACCAGCCTGGGCAACTTGGTAAGGCCTCATCTCCACAGTAAATCGAAAAATTAGTTGGGCATGGTGGTGCATGCCTGTAGTTCCAGCTACTTGGAAGTCTGAGGCAGAAGGATCACCTGAGCCCAGCAGGTAAAGGCTGCGGTAAGCAATGACTGTCCCACTGCACTCCAGCCTGAGACACTGACTCAAAAAAGGGGTGGAGGACAGGAAACTTAAATGCATATTGCTGAGTGAAAGAAACCAATTTGAGAAGGCTACATACTGTATGGTTCCAACTATATGACATTCTGGAAAAAGGAAAACTATAAAGACAGTTAAAAAGATCAGAGGCAAGCCAGGCTCTGTGGCTCAGCCTGTAATCCTGTGCCTTTGGGAGGCTGAGGTGAGTGGATTGCCTGAGCCCGCGGGTTCGAGACCCGCCTGGGCAGCGAGACCTCATCTCTACAATAAATCAAAAAATCAGCCAGGTGTGGTAGCGCATGCCTGTAATTCCGGCTACTTGTAAGGCTGAGGCAGAAGGATCTCCGGAGCCCAGCAGTTCGAGGCTGTGGTGGCCAGGAGCGGCCACTGCACTCCAGTCTGGGCGACAGAGTGAGACTCCAACTCAAAAAAAAAAAGATCAGAGGCAGTAGAATCACTGGTCTCTGGGCAACGGCCACCTTGGTGTTGTGCTGCCTCTGAAGGAGATGCAGGCTGTGCAACTGGACACACAGCACATGGGAACAGATGTTGTCACTGTAAAAAATGGAAATAGAATATGTGAAACAGGAAGTTGTTTAGCCAGTGTACCTTTACATCAAAACAAGAGCGACTTTGAATTCAAAATCCAGTTCACAGGAATTTGGGGTATTGGTGTTGCAATTCAGAAAGGTAACTTGAATCAGAATTCTCTTGACCAGAGATGTGCACAGTCTGATGATGAGAAATGATGGAGTCCTGTACCACAACAATGAAGAGAAAAATAGGCTGACTGAAAATAGCATTCCACAGGAGGGAGAAGTGATGGGTATTACATATGACCATGTAGAATTAAATGTATATTTGAATGGAAAAAATTAGTATTATCAAGCATCAGGTTTAAAAGGGACAGTGTTTCCAGCTGTTTGTGTTAATGACAGTGCAACTTTGGATTGCCAGTTCAGTGAATTTTACCATACTTTTCTCATGATTTGGAAAAATATTATTTGAACAGCAGATCTTCTGAATGTATTTGTTTCTGACACTTGTATTTCTGCACTGCTAAAAGCGCTTACCTGGATTGCCTGAGCCCGCGGGTTTGAGAACCTCCTGGGCAACTTGGTGAGACCTCATCTCTACAATAAATAAAAAAACTAGCCGGGCATGGTAGCGCACGCCTGTAGTTCCCGCTACTTGGAAGGCTGAGGCGGAAGGATCTCCAGAGCTCAGCAGGTCAAGGTTGTGGTGGCCAGGAGCAGCCACTGCACTCCAGTCTGGGCGACAGAGTGAGACTCCAACTCAAAAAAAAAAAAAGCACTTATCAATTAATAAACCTTTACCTGACCTACAGACAAAAATATATTCTTAAAAATATACTTGTTAGTGTTGCCTAAGGAACCAATGTATTCAATATACCACCACTACCCTGAAGTTGTGATTTAAACTACTTGCTTTCTGATATGAAAATCAGCATTCGGGGCAGTTTATTTCTTTTTAAAATAAATATAACAATGGGTCTAATTAACAGTGTTACATGGCAATATGTATGTAGATATTTCAAAGGGAAACTTTCTTACATAAAATACTGATTTTGATAGAGATGAAGAGTTGGGGGGATTTGTCATTCTGAAGTTTAGACCTCATTAACAATTTTAAGTCTGCAGTCCAATAATTTTGTGTCTCGGTGTATTTTTTTACGTACAGTATAACAAAGTGACAGAAATTTATGTTATTTGCAGCTTCATTTTCGGTGACCTATTTACTATATAATGTACTCCTTTTCTTAAAACTTTATTTTTTTGTTGTGTATTTGTTTTGTGAAAGGAAACAACCATTTTAGTAACTGTGTTCAAAACCATCATGCTGTGTTACTTTAATTTCAAGGTAGTGGTTGATTGGTAAATATAGCAGATACCAGCAGACATTTAGGATAGTATGATATTTTAAACTTTAACAGAAATTATTATTTTAAAGACTTTTATTTAAATGTATGTTTTCTGTAATGAACAATAAAATAATAGTAATTAAGGGAGAAATATTAATAGTTGCCAAGGATCTGGGTGGAAGAGGGAGGAATGAATAGGCAAAGGATAGGGGATTTTTAGGGCAGGGAAATTATTTTGAATAATAGTATAATGGCAGATACATGATATTATGCATTCAGCAAAACTCCTAGAATGTACAACACAGAGTTAACTTTAGTGGAAACTGCAGACTTCAGTTAACAAGAATGAACCAATATTGGTTCATCAATTATAACAAGTGTACCCCAGAGAGAATATGGGTACTATCTGCTCAATTCTTCCATAAGCCTAAAACGACAAAACATTGTCTAATGATTTTTTTTAATAGCTAAGTGTGGGAGGCTGAGGTGAGTGAATTGCTTGAGTCCGCGGGTTCGAGACCCTCCTGGGCAACTTGGCAAGACCTCATCTCTACAATAAATCAAAAATTAGCCGGGCGTGGTAGCGCATGCCTGTAGTTCCAGCTACTTAGAACGCTGAGGTGGAAGGATCGCTGGAGCCCAGCAAGTTGAGGCTGCAGTGGCCGGAAGCGGCCACTGCACTCCAGTCTGGGCGACAGAGTGAGACTCCGACTCAAAAAAAAAAAAAAATAGCTAAGTGTAAAAGAGAGAGAAAGGTAACTGTGGTAGACTTACATTGATACCTCCCAATGAACCACTTCTCCCAGTATTTATGTCTTTGCATAATTCCTTCCCACACTGACTCTGGGCTTGACCTTGTGACTTATTTGGGCCAACGGGATATTAGCAGGGATGAAGCAAATAGAGGCTTGTGTTCTTGGAATGCTTCTTTTTAGAGCCCAGCTGCCATGCTGCAAGAAAGCCTGAGCTATCATGCTAGAGAGAGACGCCACATAGAAAGACTCTAGAAGATAAGATACCATGTAGAGAGAGAAAACACATGAAGGAGAACCAAAGGTACCCCAACTTAGCCACCAACTGAATTGGACCCACAACAGTGATCCCAACAAATATGTCTGAAACAGAAGAACCATACCATGAGAAATAGTAGATTGATGTGTTTTAAACCACTAAGTTTGGGGGTGATTTACTGTGCAGCAATAGATAACTGAAGCAGGAAGCTTTCCTTCAAAAAACAAAAAACCTTGTAAGAAGCTGAACTATTGATAGTACTTGCAAAATATAGCGTGGTGGAATGTGAACATGGAATTGTTTTAGGTTCTTTCCTGTGTGAAACTAGCTTGTCTGTACAGGAAGAAAGCAAGATATTGACCTCATTAGCAAGAAACAGAGATTTGAAGTTTCATATTTTTAATAATTTCTTACAATTATATGTGATTTGCAGGTAACAAGATGCTTTCCTATGGACCTTATATTCTAAGGGTGCAAACTTAGAGGCCACAATAAGAATTTGGGAGTCAATATAAGTCCATAAATTATTCCTGAGCAAGAATAATATGATTAAAATCAAATTTGAGAAAATGTTTTCTATATAGGATCATATGGAGCAAAGAATCTTTAAATTGGTAAAACAAGCCAAACTGTGAAGCAGGTGTAAAATGCCAAGGGAAATGATGATAAACATCATCATTTGTGGCTAGAAAAGTATCCACAAGATTTATCATCAAATTAGATATGGTGAAAGAGAAAAGTCAAATGAGCTCTGTCTTTGTTTACTCTTGCTGCTATAACAAATTTACATGTTTATAAACATGGTGGCTTAAACAACACAAATGGGCCAAGCATGGTGGCTCACACCTATAATCCCAGCACTTTGGAAGGCTGAGGCAGGAGGGTTACTTGAAGTCAGGAGTGCAAGACCAGCCTGCACAAAAAAGTAATACTCCCACACACACCAAACCCCCATCTCTACAAAAAAAAATTTTTAATTAAAATTGGCCAGTTACAGTTAAGTGCACCTGTAGTCCCAGGTACTAGGGAGGCTGAGGTAAGAGGATCACTTGAATCCAGGAGTTCAAAGCTGCAGTGAACCATGATCATGCCACTGCACTCCAGTCCAAGTGACAGAGTAAGAACCTGTCTCTCAAAAAGAAAAGAAAGAAAGAAAAGAATAGACACACAAATGCATTATCTTACAATTCTGTAGGTTAAAAGTCTAACACAGACATGGATCCCACTGGGCTAAAATCAAAGTGTCAGCAGGGCTGCATTCCTTTCTGGAGGCTCAAGGGGAGAATATTTCCATTTTTCTAAAGGCCACCTGCATTCCTTGGCTCACAGCCTCATTCCTTCTTTAAAGTCAGCAAACTTGCATCTGTCTGTGCCTTTCTTCTGTAGTCATATCTCCCTCTGACTCTGACTCCTCCTTGGTCTCCCCCATCTACTTTTAATGATCTTTGTGATTATATTAAGTCCAACCAGATATTCCAAGATTATCTCCCTATTTTAAGTCAGTTGGTTAGCAGCCTCAATTCCACTGGCAACTTTAATTCCTCTTCGCATGTAACCTAATATATTCAAGGTTCTGGGGATTAGGATGTGGACATCTCTGGAGTTGAGGGGCACTATTCTGCCTACCCCAAGTTTCAAGGGTTAGAATTTGGGACCTCAGGAGGATGGTATTGCCACTGATGATGATGGAAATGAGAGAAATTCATTTGGATGGGAAAACAGCAAGGTTTTGCCCAGTTAAGTGGAGTGTCCAGCTGGCAATGGTCCCAGAGCTGGCAATGGTCCCTTGAGGGTCTGGATCTCAGGAGACACATCATGTTTAGGAGCATGAGTTTAGGGAATCATACACCCGGAGCTGAAGTTTGAAAGCCCTTGAGCTACTGATCCTTCAGAGGGAGTCATTTTAGAAAAGAATAACACAATTATAAAAAGCTGAAGTAGGACGTGCCCTCGTCACCTCTTATCTAGGCTTAACATGGGGCAAACACTCATTCTATGGAGAACTGAAAGGAAGCAAGAAAAGGCCTAGAGAGGCCTGAAGATGGTGCAACAAAATTCCGAAAGGGGCCATTTAGCTGGTCCCCTCAACCACATCTGTGGCCCAGATGTTCCATGTAACCAGAGCACATGCCCATACCAAAGAGCCGGCATTATATGCTCCACAAGGTTTGTGGCCAATGTAAAAGTGTGGAGGAACCTGTCCACATAGCACACCAAGTTTGTTATTTGTGTCACATCAAAGCCAGGGCCTCAACGAATTACTGCCCTCTGAGGTCATTTAATTATGATTAAGTGAACTAAGAACCAGTGTAAATGGTATTTTATACTCCAGTGAATTAAGGTATGAGATGTAGCCTAAGTGAATAAGATTTATGGCCCAAACTCATGCAAACTTACAGTAATTTCATGACACTTTTACTATGAGGCAAGCGATGCCAGTTCTTGAAATAATTAAAAGTACATACCAGCTCCAAGGCTGGACTTCAGGCATTTAGGGGAGGCCAAGAGACAGACTGAGGAGCAAGTTTATTTGTGACTAATTTACTCTGGACAACAGCAACTGTTTCTGTTACCTGCAGCAAATATCTCAATTAAAGAGGGAAGACTGACCCTGAGCAAGCCATGCTGTCCCCAGACCATATCACACATCTCCAGAAGTCAGGTTCCTCTCCAAATAAGTCAGTCCCTCACCCAAATGAGAAATGCTTCATAAACCATTTCCTAGGCTCATACACCACTGCCTTCTGTGATCCCTTTATACCCGTAAGGAGATTATCTTAGTCTGGGTTACCATCCACGGAAAGCAAGGAATCATTGTCCATGGATCCCAAGAGAACTGGCACAGTGGGACATGAATCAGCCAGAATATGCTCCCTTTACCTTGGGCACCCTGTGCTCCATTGCCAGCCATCCCTTGCTTTCTGGTGCTTCTGCTTCTTCAGAGTGATGTGCCAGTTGGCATCCTGCCTTCTGATTTTTGCACTCCATCTAAGGGATTCTGATCTCATCTCTCCCATTCACTGAAGTGAGTCTCATGAGCAGATCATGGGTAAGGAGAGAATTCCACTACCTTTAGCTTCCCAGATTTCCAAATTAAGAAACTTCAAGTTTGAGGATGAATTTTTGACATCACAGTCAGTTAAATTCAAATATGGGACAGGATCTTCTCCTTGCAGCTCCCGACACTCATGACAGTTCCTGATTATATCAGGCATAAAGAAAACAGGAGGATGGGAAAATGTTACTAACCTATTATCATTTAATATTAAAATACCTTTTTATTTATCAGGTCACATGATTTTAAGAACTTGGCTATTTAAATCCTCTTCTAACTAATCTCCCCATTTTCAATCTTGTCCCATTCTAACCTAGTCTTCCTTTGTAAACTAAATAATTATTCTAAATGGCAAATCAGTTCAAGTCACTTTCTTACTGAAACCTTTCACTGGATCCTCGTTGCCTACTGGTTAAAGTTTATGCTGCGCATTACGGCCAACAACAGAGCTTCCCAACTAGCGTGCCCTAAATGGATTACAGGTATACCTAGATATTGATCTCCACAGCCCTGGGGAGAGGCCTGGGGTAGCTGAGCTCCAGAAAACTTCGCCTTAGGAAGAGCAGTGTTTCAACTTGTGAAAAAGGTTAAAAAGAGAACTTTCAATAACTTGGTGCCTCCATTCCTCTCTGATCTATTAAACTCTTAAATATATCTCTCACGCACACTCGTGCGCACATGCACACACACACTCACATTCACACTCTTTTTCTTGATACATGAATATATAGATGCTTGCTAGTGGTACTTGAACATTTATCTGACTCAAAGAAAAAAGAGAAAAAGAAATATTTTCTTTCTGGCTTCCTTTCTGAATGATTTTCTCCTATTCCAACCACAGACAATCTTTTTTTTTAAGCTAGACATATTACTTTTTATTTTAAATATATGTCAGTAATATCAAGATACATCAATGCTATTACAGTACCCATCATAATGATGATTCTAGCACTTTTTATCT
>NW_007252123.1:86145-96668 GCF_000164805.1 Carlito syrichta
GTTTCAATCAAGCCTTGGGAGAAAACTCTGGACAGCAAAGAACTATGACCTGAGAGATAAGCTATTCAGGTTTAAAAGGTTTGCAGGTCAATGACAGGATACAGAGGGTAGCCAAATTATTTTATGAGCAGCAAAGTCAATCCAGGGCTTTCAAGGACAGAGAGAGTCCAACTTTTCTGTCCTCCTTTGGTCTCCTTCCTGTCTTCTTCTAAGTCTATCCTGCTCCTTGCCTTGTCCTATCCTGTTTCTAATAGGATACGAAGAACTTGACTAAAGAAATATAGAACCATTGCAAATACTCGCCCTCTGACCCTAACTGGGATCTGCCTATTGCCCAATACACTTTCTATTCATCTCATGTTCAATTACCAAAGCAATGGTTTCAAATTTTGTCCACTTTCCTTATTATACCAGCCTCCACCCACCCTCTTGGCAGATAATCTCACCTCCTGCCATACCTACAAGATGTATGGTCTTATTAGGCCCAAACTCTCTTCACTTTACCTCAAATATCCCAAACTCTATACCTTTGCTCTGGTTCTCTCACTTCCCTCCAATATTTGAGGAGAACACAAGTGCTCAAACATGTCTTCAATTCAGTTCCCACCATCCTTCCTCCAGAGCCCTGCCCCCTCGTTTTATTCCTTCTCAGACTGATTCAAATGTGCGCATCTTGTCTCCCCAACAAGGCCCTGGAGGCTGGTCTTGAACTCCTAACCTCAGCTCCTTGTGGCAGAGATTGTGTTATACTGTTCCATGGCTTCTACAGCAAAACTTATAAAAAGCAATTGACTTAAGAGAGCAACCTGATTTCAAGAATTCAAATCATTGTAAATTATTGAAAACCTATAGCTTTTTTTTTCAAATCAGATGAGTAATATGTCAACATCATAATAAGGTTTGTAGGTGGCACATCTCACATATGCACATGAAAACCCAGTCATCATGCTTATGAACTACAAAAGTATCTGAAAAATTATCGCTTCTGAGAAACAATATAGCACAGTGGTTAAGAGCACATACTTTGGAGCCAGACTACCTGGATTAGTATCTTGGCTTTGGCCGGGCACGAAGGGCTCACACCTGTAATCCCAGCACTTTGGGAGGCCGAGGTGAGAGGACTGCCTGAGCCCGTGGGTTCAAAGCCAGCCCGGGCAACTTGGCGAGATCTCATCTCTACAATAAATCAAAAAATTAGCCGGGCGTGGTGGCACATGCCTGCAGTTCCAACTACTTGGATGACTGAGGCTGAAGGATCACCTGAGCCCAGCGGGTCGAGGCTGCGGTGGCCATAAGCATGACACTGCACTCCATGGGTGACAGAGTGAGATTCCAACTCAAAAAAGAAAAAAAAAAAGAAAAATCTTGTCTTCACCCATTACTAGCTGTATGATCTTGGACAATTCACTTATTTACCAATGTCTTATTATGAAATTTTTAAACATATAAAAAAGATGAGGCCAGGCTCGGTGGCTTCAGCCTATAATCCCAGCACTGTGGGAGGCTGAGGCAAATGGATTGCCTGAGCCCATGGGTTTGATACCAGCCCGGGCAACCTGGCAAGACCTCGTCTCTACAATAAAACAAAATAAAAATAGCCGGGCAAGGTAGCACGTGTCTGTAGTTCCAGCTATTCGAAAGGCTGAGGTGGAAGGATTGCCAGAGCCCAGAAGGTCGATGCTCGAGTGGGCGTGAGCGTGCGTGCCACTGCACTCCAGCCTGGGCAAAGGAGTGAGACTCCAAATCAAAAAAAAAAAAAAAAAAAAAGGCTTGGTGGCTCAGCCTGTAATCTCGCGCCTTTGGGAGGCTGAGGTGAGTAGATTGCCTGAGCCCGCGGGTTCGAGACGCGCCTGGGCAACTTGGCGAGACCTCATCTCTACAATAAATCAAAAAATTAGCCGGGCATGGTAGTGCACACCTGTAGTTCCAGCTACTTGGAAGGCTGAGGTGGAAGGATCGCCGGAGCCCAGCAGGATCGAGGCTGCGGTGGCCGGGAGCGGCTGCTGCACTCCAGTCTGGGTGACAGAGTGAGATTACAACTCAAATTTTAAAAAAAAAAGATGAAAGAATTTTCCAGTGAACACTCACATACTCACCACTAGATTCTACCATTAATATTTACCATATTGGCTTTTTCATATATATATCTATCTATCCATCCATCAAACCATTTGTGTTGTTGTATCGCACATCAGTACACATCCCCCTAAACACTTTAACATGCATACCATTAACCAAAGTTTAGGATAATTTGCATTTAACTTCTCTGTGTCTCAGCCTTCTCATCTACAAAACAGAGATAATAATAGTATCTACCTCAAAAGATTGGGGGAAGGTTAATGCATGTAAGCACTTAGAATAGTGCCTGTATAAGATGTAAAACCAAGAACCACATGATTATCTCATTAGATGCAGAAAAAGCTTTTGATAATATCCAGCATCCTTCTTGATAAAAACCCTCAAACTTCTAGGTATAGAAGGAACATACCTCAAAATAGTAAGTGCCAACTACAATAAACCCACAGCTAACATATTGCTAAATGGACAGAAACTGGAAATATTTCCCCTGAAAACTGAAACGAGACAAGGCTGCCCACTCTCATTCCTCTTGTTCAATATTGTGTTGGAAGTACTAGCTTGGGCAATTAGGCAAGAGAAGGAAATCAGGGGGATTCAAATAGGAAAAGAGGAAGTCAAGTTATCCCTCTTTGCTGAAGATATGATCCTATACCTTGAAAATCCAAGAGAATCTGTCAAAAACCTGCTTGCACTGATAAAGGACTTTAGTAAAGTCTCACAGTACAAAATAAATGTACAAAAGACAGTTGCATTCCTATACACCAGCAACAAGCAGGCAGAGACCCAAATCAAAAGCACAATCCCATTCACAATATCCACCAAAAAAATGAAATACCTCAGCATCTTCCTAACCAGAGAAGTGAAAGACCTTCACAATGAGAACTACAAAACACTGCTCAAAGAAATCCAAGAAGACACAAACAAATGGAAAAATATTCCATGTTCATGGATAGGAAGAATCAACATTGTTAAAATGTCCATCCTACCAAAGGATATCTACAGATTCAATGCAATACTCATTAAGTTACCAACATCATTCTTCTCAGACCTGCAAATGACAATACAGAAATTCATATGGAAACATAAATGACCACAAATAACCAAAACAATCCTTAGCAAAAGAAACAAAGCAGGAGGTATCACACTTCCAGACTTCAAACTTTACTATAGGCTACAGTAATCAAAACAGCCTGGTATTGGTACAAGAACTGGCATATAGATCAATGCAACAGGATAGAGATTCCGGAAGCAAAGCCTCAATTCCTCAACCAACTCATCTTTGACAAAGCCTCCAACAACTGGGGAGAAGAGAACCTATTCAGTAAACGGTGCTGGGAAAACTGGCTGACCACATGCAGAAGATTGAAGAAGGACCCCTACCTATCACCACACACATAAATTAATTCTAAACAGGCCAAAGACCTAAACATAAAACCTCAAGCTATAAGAATCTTAGAAAATGCAGGAGACACCCAATTCCTATTCAGAACCCTAAAGCCCAATACCTTAAGAAATAAGATAGACAAGTGGGACTTCATCAAATTAACGAGCTTCTGCAAAGCAAAAGAAGCCACCAAGAGAGCAGGGAGACAGCCCACAGAACGGGGAAAAAATATTTGCCAACTGTATATCTGACAAAGACCTAACATCTAGGATCTACAAGGAACTTAAACACGCCAAAAGGAAAAAAAAACAAACAGCCCCTTTAAAAAAATGGGCAAAAGACATAAATAAACACTTCTCAGAAGAAGGTATATGGGCAGCCAACAGACACATGAAAAAGTGCTCAGCCTCACTCATCATCAGAGAAATGCAAATCAAAACCACATTGAGATGTCACCTAACTCCTGTAAGAATGGCCATCATTAATAAAACAAACAACAACAGATGCTGGCAAGGATGCGGAGAAAAAGGAACGCTTCTACACTGCTGGTGGGAATGCAAACTAGTGCGACCTCTTTGGAAGACTGTGTGGCGATTTCTGAAAGAACTAGAAATTGACCTTCCATATGACCCAGCAATTCCCCTATTGGGAATATACCCGGAAGAATTCAAATCATTCTATAAAAAAGAAACTTGCACACGTATGTTTGTTGCAGCTCTATTTACAATAGCAAAAACATGGAACCAACCATGTTGCCCATCAAAGCTGGATTGGATAAAGAAAATGTAGTACATATACACAATAGAATATTTTGCAGCCATAAAGAAGGACAAATATATGAACTTCGCAGCAACTTGGATGGATCTTGAGGTGATCATACTCAGTGACCTATCACATAAACAAAGAACAAAGTACCATATGTTCTCACTCATAAGCAGAACTTGAACAGTTATAATGCTATAAGAAAGCATTTGGCAGTAATGGGAAACTGTCAGGGGAGAG
Source organism: Carlito syrichta (assembly GCF_000164805.1). Lineage (NCBI taxonomy): Eukaryota > Metazoa > Chordata > Mammalia > Primates > Tarsiidae > Carlito > Carlito syrichta. Next base: position 90,611 of record NW_007252123.1, read on the forward strand.
GGGTGGGATTGGCAGTTGAGGGAAACTGCTAGAGGAGGAAGGGGCATACCTCATCAACAAGGGTACCTGCATAATCAATGTTTGTATACCTAACCCTGAATTGTACCCCATATCTTTATAATTAAAAAACAAATAAATAATAATTTTTTTAAAAAAAGAATAATGCCTGTATATATCAAGCACCAAAAAAATATTAGTTATTGGCCAGGCACGGTGGCTCACACCTGTAATCCCAGCACTTTGGGGGGTGGAGGCAAGGGGATTACTTGAGCCCAGGGGATCAAGACCAGCCTGAGCAATTTGGTGATATCCCATCTCTACAATAAATTTAAAAATTAGCCAGCTGTGGTGGCACACGCATGTAGTTCCAGGTACTTGGAAGGTTGAAGTGGAAGGATAACCTGAGCCCAGCAGGTAGGGGCTGCCGTGACCATGAGCATGCCACTGCACTCCAGCCTAGGTGACAGAGTAAGACCCTGACTCAAAAAAAAATTTGTTTTAGTTATATTGTTATTACTCTAGTGAATTGCCAAATATCTCCTGAGATAACCGGGCAGCCAGCCTGTGTTGTATCTCTACCTTCCTCTCTTATCCCCACATACACATAAATCCATGAATTGTCTCCTAGGTCTTCTGGAGGCCCCATATCAATGAGTTATTCCTTGCTCCCAAAAGCTACAATTTCCTTCACTCTTCACATTCCTATGCACTCAGTCACCCTTGTCTGAAAACATTGAGCTTCCTTCTTGGCTGTGTGACTCCTTTGTCATCTGTCATTGCTCCATACTGACTGGGGGCACTTGGAGGGTGAACATTTGCAAAGGGCTGAAGAGGTCTTTGTCAAAGGAAGTGTATTTCTTCTACACTATCCTTGATTCTGTTTCAAATCACAGTTCATTTTAACTTGAAAATCACAGATGGGGAAAACATAAATGAAGTATTTGCCCTGTAAGCCAAATAAGCAACTCGGGATAACAAGGAGGGGATGGCACAGATAATGACTAGAAGGCATCCCTCCTCTCTCCAAGAAGAGCCAAAGAGCTAAAAAGCCTTGTCTAACAACCTAATCACACTCTCTTGTTATAACTGAGTGGGGAAAACCTTGACCTAAAAGAACACAATCCACCACCTACCCTGGACAATTTTCTTTCTGCTCCCATTATCACATCTCTTCTTGACCAAGCTGTATGTGGTAGACAGAATTATAAGATGGTCTTCCAAGATTCCTGGTCTTTGATATACACATTTGTTCAGTCAAACACTAATCTAAGTGCTTCTGTGAATGAATGTTGAAGATGTAATTAAAATCTCTAATCAGTTTACTTTAAGGAGATTATTCTGGGTGGGCCTGACCTACTCAAGTGAGAACTTTAACATAAGTCAGAGACATTCAAAGCATCAGGGGTTCTCTTGTTGGTCTTGAGGAGGCAAACAGCCATATTGTGAACGCCTGTTGGGGTAGCCACATGGCAAAAACCTAAACGACTTGACCTAGAATGTAGAAAATTAGCTAAAGATACTTACAAAATTATGAACTTCGCAGCAACTTGGATGGACTTAGAGTCTATAATACTAAGTGATCTATCACAAAAACAAAGAACGGAGTACCACATGTTCTCACTCAAGCAGACCTTGAACAATTATCATAATACTATAAGAAAGGGATTGGCAGTAGTGGAAAACTGCTGGAGGGGAGGTGGGATTGGCAGTAGTGGGAAACTGCCGGGGGGTGGGGGGCACACCTCATCAACAAGGGTACCTGCATAATAAACATTGGTATACCTAACCCTGAATTGTACCCCACATCTTTAAAATAAAAAATTGTGGGGTTTTTTGCTGTTGTTTTTTTTTTGAGTTGGAGTCTCACTCAGTCACCCAGACTGGAGTGCAGTGGCCACTCCCGGTCACCGCAGCCTCGACCTGCTGGGCTCTGGCGATCCTTCCACCTCAGCCTTCCAAGTAGCCGGAATTACAGGCATGCGCTACCATGCCCGGCTGATTTTTGATTTATTGTAGAGAGGAGGTCTCGCTGCCCAGGCGGGTCTCGAACCCACGGGCTCAGGCGATCCACTCACCTCAGCCTCCCAAAGGCGCGGGATTACAGGCTGAGTCACTGAGCCCGGCTTAAAAAATTGTTTTAAATGCTTCTTTCAGCTATAAAAAGAGAGAGCAATGCCGGAGCCCAAGCACTGCAATGTCCAGCCCATGCCCAAAGAGTTCTCAGCTCCAATAGAAGCTGAGAGTGGTCCCCAGACAACAGACAAAAGGAAGACAGAGACCTCAGTCTTACAACTGGAAGGAAATAAATTCTGCCAAAATGTTGTGAGTTTGGAAGAGGACTCCTAAGCCTCAGATGAGATTGTAGCTGCAGCCAACACTTTAATTTCAGCCTGGTAAGATCCTGAGCAGAGGACCCAGTTAATCCATGCCTGGAGCTTTGGCCCATAGAAACTGTGAGAATACAAATCTGTGTTGTTTTAAGTCACTGAATTTGTGGTAATTTGTTATGCAGCAATGGAAAACTAAAATAGTGTGGAAAATCTCTCTTCTACCTTTGTTCACTGAAGACAAGGTTGGAATTTGTCAAAAAGAGTTTTGACCAGGAAAGCAAGGGCAAACATAACAAACACCAACACATACACAGCTAAGTCTACATAGCATTGAACTCTAATCTGAAAGTAACTGGAGTAGTCCCACAGGTTGGTCTATTGGACGTAGCTAATGGAACATCCCATCCCAGTTTCCTTTGCTTATACTTCAGCACTATGTGGGGTGAGAGAGTCAATGGTAAAGCAAGCCACTATACTTTGAACCCTAGTTTCTGGGCTATGCCTTGCTTTACTTTCAAAGCCTCCCTTTCTAAAACACAAAGGCCTTTCCTTTCCTGTCCCAATCACTCTTTGGGGTTATATACCCTTCTGCACCAAACTTGCAGTCGTTTCCCTAGCCAACCAGAGAGATTTTCTGGGCTCTGGCCACTGAAAATCCTACCCTTTTTCCTGGCCTGGTCTGCCCTGTCCTGGTGGGTCATTTACCAAAGTTTATTCACCCTCCAGTGTGTAAGCTCATGCTCTTTAGTTAGTAAAATGAAAACAATTGCTGATTGAGGCTTTATGAAGCTGCCTCCTTCTTCCCTCCTTATAGAAGCAAATGTGCCTACAGAAACTATTTTATTCTCTTAGATCAAGGTGACATTCTTCAACTCCAGTTTCCAAAAAACCCAAGCAAATTCCCAAAGACAAGGCTCAGAAGGTTCAATCCCAGTTTGTATAAAATTTCTATGGTATAAGGCTGAGGTGGGAGAATCACTTGAGCCCAGTAGTTCAAAACCACCTTAAGAGACAAAGTGAGACCTCAACTCTACAAATAAAAATTTTAAAAATTAGCAGGGCGTGGTGGTGCACACCTGTAGTCCAGCTACTCGGGAGGCTGAGGCAAGAGGATAGCTTGAGCCCAAGAGCCATGACTGTGGTGAGCTGCTATCATGCCACTGCACTCCAGCCTGGGTGACAAAGTGAAACTATCTCAAAAAAAATTTATATGGTATAAATAGACACATCATACAATCACCAACTATCAGAACAAGAAGACACTTTAGAAATCATCTAACTCTGTGGTGCATAAACATGGCTTGTCATCAGAATCCAATGGAGAGCTTGTTTGGTGCTAATCCTGTGTCCCACACCCAGATACTGAGAGTCAGGACAACTGGTGTAGTCCTCAGACTTCTGTCCTTTCAAAAATTGCCTCCACAGTAGTGGGAAACTGCCAGGAGAGGAGGGATGGGATTGGCAGTTCAGGGAAACTGCCAGGGGAGGGAGGGGCACACCTCATCAACAAGGGTACCTGCATAATCAACGTTTGTACAGCTAACCTGAATTGTACCCCACATCTTTAAAATAAAAACTTTTTAAAATTGCCTCCAGATTATTATGATGCTCAACTAAATTTGGAAACCTAAATTTGGAAACCAATACTTCTGCTTTTCTTCCTTCCAGGCACATGGATTTCTTCTCCTGTGCCACTGCACAAGAGGTTGAAGTCTGTCATTTTCACCCCTTGCTCCATTCACTGTAATTTATTTTTTGAAATTATAAAAGGTAAAAGCAATGGTTAGCCATAATGATGTCAAGAAGAAGAAAAACATGTAATCCTTGCACAGATTCTGTGGTGTGGGTGTATTCTTATCTCCATTTTATAAATGAGGAAACTAAGGAATAGGTAACCTGTCCAGGGTCACACAGCTAGTAAGTGGCTAGTAACATTGGCAGCTATAAAAACCAAGTATCCTAAGTCAGAGTTCCCTTTGTTCCATAATAATTTTGTTAGCTAGGTTTGTGGAGACTTCCAGTGAGGCTGGGGAAAGGACTGAAGTAGAAGGGGAATATCAGGCAGGGGATAGGGGCTAAGGCAGAATGAACCCAGAGAAGTGGTTCTCACCTGGGATGATTTTGTCCCTCAGGGAATATCTGGCAATGTCTGGAAACAGTTTAAGTTGTCACAACTGGATGAGAAGCTTCAACTGAGTGAGAAGTTGCTCCTAGCATCTAGTGGATAAAGGTCAGGGATGCTGCTAAACATCCCCCAATACACACACACACACACACACACACACACACACACACACACACACACACACACACAATCTGGTCCCAAAATGTCAAGAGTTCTGAGGCTGAAAAAGTTTGACCTAGAATGTATAAAGTTGACTAAAGATGCTTCTTTTAGCTATAAAAAGAGAATGAGATTTTAAAAATAGGGCAAGAGAGGAATGCCAAAGCCCAGGCACTACAATGTCTAGCCCATGCCCAAAGAGGTCTCAGATAAACCATAGAGGCATTTTGCTTAAGAGCCCTAAAAGCGATACTCCAATTCTCCCCTTGCCTGGAACTTTTGAAAGGGAACTTCAGAACCACAGTTTTCTTTATTGTAGAGATGAGGCCTCACCAACTTGCCCAGGCTGGTCTCGAACCCATGGACTCAGACAATCCTCACATCTCAGCTGGGATTATAGGCATGAGCCACCTTGCCCAGCCAGAGTGATTTAATTTCAATAAACATGATGTAGAGATACATTACAGGCCTTCTACCTGGGGTATGTTAACAGATATAAACCCCCAAGGAGTTGTGCCACACCTGAGAGCCAGCTTGGGGCTTCCAGTAGAAAGAGGGAAGAAAAATCAATGCCTCTTCTAAATCTATCTGATATTTGCAGCCACCAGGTTGCAGAAGTTGGTTTTATTTTCACTGGAAACACAATGAAAGGACATTAAACTACTTAAAGGAAGATAGTATTTTGATTATCTGACACATCTCAATGGAAAATCCTTCCACTATATATTGAGTGCAGGAAATGCTGTAGGACAAGAGATACTGTAAAGGAAAAGTGAAGCAGATCAATGGTCTCTCCTACCGCAGCCTGCAGCCTCTCTTGGTAATTATCTGTCTGCTCTGCTCAGGTATTCTTCTGTGCCACACAGCTATAGGCACTTTATTCATTCAGTCATTCATTTAATTATTCATTCAGTGATTCTTTACCAAGCACTAGCTATGAACCGAGCATTGTATCAGGTACTGGGAATTCAATCAAATGTAATATACTAATCTCCATGCTCTTGAAGCTTACATTCTAACGAAGTAGACAAACCTTTTAAAATTACACAAATAAAGCCAGGTGCGGTGGCTCACCCCTGTAATTTCAGCAATTTGGGAGGCAGAGGCAAAAGGATTGCCTGAGTTCAGGGGTTCAAGACCAGCCTGAGCAATTTGGTGAGATCTCATCTCTACAATAAATCAAAAAATTAGCCAGGCATGGTGGCACACGCCTGTAGCTCCAGCTACTTGGAAAGCTGAGGTGGAAGGATCGCCTGAGCCCAGCAGGTCGAGGCTGTGGTGGCTGTGAGCAGCATGCCACTGCACTCCAACCTGGGAGACAGAGTGAGTCCAACTCAAAAATAAAATAAAATAAAATTACACAAATAGGCTGAGGTGAGTGGATTGCATGAGCCCGCGGGTTCGAGACCCGCCTGGGCAACTTGGTGAGACCTCATCTCTACAA
>NW_007252123.1:96688-98262 GCF_000164805.1 Carlito syrichta
TTCGAGACCCGCCTGGGCAACTTGGTGAGACCTCATCTCTACAATAAATCAAAAAATCAGCTGGGCGTGGTAGCGCATGCCTGTAATTCCGGCTACTTGGAAGGCTGAGGTGGAAGGATCGCCGGAGCCCAGCAGATCGAGGCTGCGGTGGCCGGGTGCAGCCACTGCACTCCAGTCTGGGTGACAGAGTGAGACTCCAACTCAAAAAAAAAAAATTACACAAATAAATATATACTTATAACCTGGGATGAGTGCTATGAAGAAAGAGACCAAAGTCCAGTTGATTCTCATTACTCGCAGCAATCATACTCTATAAAGTTGCTACAAACACTAAATTAGCAAACCCTGAATCATTGTTCCTGGGGAAATGTGTAAGTTCCTACAAGCCTCTGGTCACAATATTTTCCTTAACCGACCAATACATAACCTTGTTTTGCATGTTTCTATTTAAAGACACGTTATTTAATATATATTGTTGATTCATTAACATTAAGCTCACAGCCTGTAGTACTATAATGCATGAACAATGCCTGTCTAACATACATTGTTTCTATATTAGGCACGTCACAGCCTTCTTGCTCTTAGGAATCATAGACAGCATTTCAGTACTATGCTTGAGGGTCATTTTAAACAAAAAAATCACCAAGAAAGGGTACAAAAAATGCAAAAGTCATGGCACTAAATGAATTGTGGAAAAGACTCTTGTTTAGAGTATGTAAACTGAAACAAGAAAGCAGAGCATCACCTTGTTCAACTTCCACTGGGACACATGTCTCAACCAACTCAAAATTTTCATTGCTTCTGGCACCATAATCTTAAACATCTAGTAGAAGTAATGCTAGCTTATTTGATCAGTAAATTTGTATAAATTCAGGAGCAATATACCTAAGTAGAATAAAAATGTACATTTATATTTAACACTGATAAATCAGAAAAAGTATAGCTGTTTTTATTAAAACAAAATAGTCAATTTATCTCATTTGCCAGGCTTAATTTATATGAACTTGAATTTTTAGATATTTAAGTTAATTTCTATAAGAATACTTTTTTTAGTACATTGAACATATCCAATACAATATAATTTTCTTAATTTCTGGGAATTGTAGGAACATTCAATTTATGCAAGCACTTATTTATCTCTAAGCCTATCAAAATAAAGCACCTTTAAGATATTTTTAAGGCTGAGCTTGGTGGCTCAGCCTGTAATCCCAGCACTTTGCGAGGCCGAGGCAAGTGGATTGCCTGAGCCTGCGGGTTCGAGACTAGCCCAGGGCAACATGGCGAGATTCATCTCTACAATAATTCAGCCCACGCCTGTAGTTCCGGCTACTTGGAAGACTGAGATGGAAGGATCACCGGAGTTCAGCAGGTCAAAGGTTGCAGTGGCTGGGAGGTGCCACTGCACTCCAGTCTGGGCAATAGAGTGAGACTTCAACTCAACAATAACAACAACAAAAAGATATTTTAAAAACTAATTTGGAGCCGGGCTTGGTGACTCAGCCTGTAATCCCGCGCCTTGGGAGGCTGAGGTGAGTGGATTGCCTGAGCCCGCGGGTTCGAGACCCGCCTGGGCA
>NW_007252123.1:98440-102844 GCF_000164805.1 Carlito syrichta
AGAGTGAGACTCTAACTCAAAAAAAAAAAAAAAACTAATTTGGGAAAACCATTCAAAGATAGGAAACTATCACACACTCACACAATATAAGATAAAGTTCTTTCTGAAGTTTTATAAACATACAAACAGCTTTAATTCTAAAATTTCTGCCATGGATCAAGTACAAACACAGAATTACAAAACTAACTGATACATATCAAAGAGCTATTCTCTTCCTTGTGGGCATGGAATTCTTAGTTGATTTGAGCTCAGATAGACAAATAGACTAACAAACCAGATACTGTCATTTCTCACCCCACAGAGGCAAGATCTCTAGAAGGCATTAATCCATTTACAGAGATCACTAGAATGGCCATAGCATGAAACCAAAAGAAGCCAGCACCAGAAATCAAGCAAGTACTCAACAATAATCAAAGGCAAATGTTTACATGTCTACCAATGGACAAAGAGCCCAAACCACAGGATCAGAACTGGACTCACCATTGCATCTCCAGATCACCAGTCAGAAGAGGTGCACAAAGGGCTCTGAGAGACCATGTTACCTGGGTGAGTGGATCTGAAGGTGACGTTCAACCCTATCTGAGTCATGGGATCAAAACTGTGGAGAACAAAATGCAACAGACAATTAAAGAGATGATTTTCTTTGGGCTATTTTAACAAGAAGAATGTTCATTAATAGGGAGAAAACTTGTGGTGGGTCTTATTACATCATTAAGAAAGGGTGGAAGTGGACCTTGCCTTGAAATTTGTGAAAGCGGAGTGGTCCTTTGCCTTTAACCTCTTGAAACACAAAAGCATCACAAAAAGTAGAGGGGTCTTCTTGACTGTTGCTGTTTTTCCAAGAGTGTACAGCTCAAAATAAAGGTCTATCTTGTCAGGCCAAGTCATGTAGCACCTTTTTGACCACTGTAAGGCTGTTTTCTCTTTATCCTAAGAACAGTGGGAAGTCATTGAGGGTTTAAGTAGGACTATGGCATGGCTACTTGACCTCAGACACCCTGATTCTTTCTTCCTACTTGTGTAGCTCCCTGTCCTCAATACTTCCTGCCTGGGTCTTCACAAACTGCTGGATCCCAGACTCCCTATTGCTGTGATGTCTCTGCTGTAAAGGATGCCCAATGGTGACCCATTTACAGAGATCACTGAATGGTAATATCACAAAACCAGAAAAAGCCAGCACCAAAAATCAAGAAGGTACTCAAAAAAAGTCAAAATCAAATCCTTATGTTTCTACCAATGGACAGGGTTGCCTCTCCCAGGCTTCCTGCCTGCTTTCAGGCCCTGCTACACAGCTGGTCTCCTATCCCCTGCAGTAGGCTGTCTCCCTAGGACCCCACCATGATGAGTGTTGTAAAAGCCCAAGAATCACAAACTGGCCTACAGGAGCTATGAAAGTGAGGGAAGTACACAGAGTATAATGCAACAGGCAATGGTAGGGGACTGTGGCAAACTGAAGAGTGCAGATCCTGCCCCAATGTTGCAGCCACTACTCAGTATAACTTGTCCAGTGTTATCTTATTCTACCATTTTCAATTTTCTGAATTTTTAAATGTAAGCAACACATTCAAAATGTTTTAAAATAATGTTCAGGTCACATAGGGTGTGAATGCTGAATTTAACCTTTAGAGTCTCTCTTGGCAACTTCTACTGTCATCCTGAGGACAATTTGCCCCTCTCAACCTGCTTTCCACATCACCCCAGCTGCCAAGGGTGCTCAGAGCCACTGTTCTGATGCCTTTGACCCATGGAGAAATTAACCTACAGTCCCACTACTAGCTGAAAGTAAATCATCTGTCAATCACCTCTTGCCTTCTGAGCAACATTTGTACTCACACTTATATGTTAAACCAGTCTCATTCAGAGAATAGAACCATCTGAGTGTGTTACAGAAAAAGAGTACAATTCCAATACACATGTTAGTGGAAGTGTCATCACTTTCCTGGCAGGGGCTGGATTACAGGGGTACCTGGTGGCAGAGGCTGCGACTGACCCCACAAAGACCAAGAAACAAGAAATTTTCTAACTGAAAGGAAGTGAGGTTCAGTTCTTTCCTCTTCACCCTTCTTCTGGAGAAGTGGGCAAGAGCCAGTGAAATAGAAATGGGAGGAAAGCCCCATGATAACCTACTGACCACAAGATAACCAGGCTCTAGCAAACTCAGGTCCTCTGGTCTAACCTCTCTTGGGCCACTTTTCCAAAATTTATCCAAGGTCCCCACATTCTGAATGGAGAACCCTGAGACGCAGAGTGGCAACCTATCATGCCCTGATTATTTTCAGGACTCAAGAAAATGAGGAACAATGTTCTTAGAAGCTTAGGCGGTAGCTTTACTTACATATAAGGCAGGAAGGAAAGAGCAGTGTATTTTCATAACCAACTCCCACACTAGAGGATTCAGAAAAGAACCAAAAGACAATTTCACAGGGCATGCATGCTCAAAATCGACACTCATGCCCACAGACCACGCAGGCACACATACCACCCCCTCCCCCGCCCCTGCCCACACCTGCAAACTCAAACTAGCTGCAGCCAATAAACCCTTCACCTTCCCCTCCCCATTCTCAACATACACAAAATCCTTGGCACTGATATTTCAGGCACAAAACTTATTTCTGTTCAACATTAATAGCACCAGAGGAACTTTTAACCGGGAATTACACCTCTTTCCAATGGAGTTTAACGCTGGACCCCAGCAAAGGCCCCAGGCTATTCTATGAGCATGTGAAAAGCCTCAGGAGCTGCTTAAGGGGATTAGCAGAAATAATCTTTCCAGACTAATGACTTTTCTGGGCCCTGGGTCTGATCTCCAAGCCTGGAACGGAGTTTATCAGGTCTCTTGAGTCACTGTGACTCTAAACTCTTTGAGGCCTTGCAAGACAGAAGCCCCCAGTGTGGTCCCAGAGGCTTCAGGTATTTCCTGCATGCAAATGCACTGTGTGTGCCACATGGAAAGCCTAGTGTGGATGAAAAATTGGTGGTCTCCTACCAGGGCAAGTTGAGAAATGACTTAAAAGATTGCCCTAACAACAACAACAAAAAGAAAGCAACACTCCCCTGCCCAAGCACCTGAAATCCACCATTACTCATTGCTCCTAAAGTTGGGAAAGCTCCCTGTTGAAATGTAAATATAACGTCCAATTAACACCCATTAACACGTTAGTATGGATTCCTTTTCCAGACTTGGTGATAAAATAGCCTACAGAACAGAAAGTAGAATCCTAAAGGAATGGTAAATAGGTTTAGGTAAAGGTCAACAAGGGAGGGAAGAAGGAGGTGAAGGGGAGGAAAGAGGCCTGAAAGGCAATAACAATGATTCTCTTACAGGTTACAAAGTGCTTCAGCCTCACAATAACCCTAGTGAATCGTCAGAGAAGGGTTTCTTGTCCCCCTGTTACAACGCTTCAAGAGGTTAATTGCTAAGCCCAACAGTGCATGCATTCGCCATTTGAGTTGAGCTCTACAAACACTTCCTGCACATCTGCTCCACTCAGGCAATGTGTTCTTTGTCCAGATTTCAGAGATAGTCAAGACATTATCCCCACTCTCAAGGAGCTCAGTCTACTGTAGGTGGCAGTCAGGAGGTAGTAACAACAAGAGGCAAACTCCATGATAGCAGAAATAAACAGTAGGCCCTGTGAGAACATAGAGAAGGAGCATCTAACTCAGACTGAAAGGTGTACAGCAAAGTCAAGCAAGTCTTTCTGCAAGAACTAATGCTTGAACCCAGATGTTCTCATGGAAAATCTCATACTCTTTCCATACTCTTAATGATAAACTTTATGATGACTTGATACTTTGTTTTTCTCAGTCCATGAATAAGTATTATATTCTCCAAGATACCAGTACATGACTCCCAAGTTCTAAGTCAGATTCTTATAGCTTTGGCTGTCAGATCAGCCAGGCTTCCAGGCTCATTCTCACAGGCAGGGTATCTATGGGCCAATGGGGGATGAGAAGCCTGAGATATGGTTGAAGTACAGGTTCTGCCTCATTGAAAACCAATGATTTGATCCTTATCGAGGTGACCTAATTAAAAATAAAGATGTTTATAAAAAATAAAGTGTTTACAGTGTGCCAGACACTGTGCTAAGCTTTTTTTAGACACTGTTTCATTTCGATCTCCAACAGTCCAATACAGTAGGTACTAGTAACACCTCCAATTTACAGATGGGAAATGGAGAGCTCAAGAGATCACATGACTTGGCAAAGACTGGGATTCTAAATCAGGCCTATCTACTGAAGTCTACTGCACTATTGTCTCTGAATTATTGTGACTACCTCATCCCCTGCCTCCCATCATTCCATCCATTCACTCATCCAGTGTTTTGTTTTGTTTTGTTTTTCTGAGCTGGAGTCTCACTCTGTCACCCAGACTGGAGTGCAGTGGCCACTCCCGGCCACCGC
>NW_007252123.1:103646-113790 GCF_000164805.1 Carlito syrichta
AAAAAAAAAAAAAAAAAAAAAAGAAATTTACAGAATATAAACTTGCAGATTTTTAGAATTGAGAGGTTATATTGCCCAACATCTTCATTCTACATATGGGAAAACAGAAGCCCAAAGAGGTCAAGTGAGCCACCCAAATTCACAAAGCTGGTTAGTGGTTTAGTCAGGATAAAGATGGCTCTCCTTAAATCTCTCCTTAAATCTCTGGTCCTCAAACTTTGTGTATCAGAAGCATCTTCTTTAAAAATGCAGATTTCGGCTGGGTTTGGTGGCTCAGCCTGTAATCCCATCACTTTGGGAGGCTAAAGCGAGTGAATTGCCTGAGCCGGCAGGTTTGAGACAAGCCCAGGCAACTTGGTGAGACCTTGTCTCTACAATAAATAAATAAAAATTAGCAGGGCATGGTAGCGCACACCTGGAGTTCCGGCTACTTGGAGGGCTGAGGCAGAAGGATAGCCAGAGCCCAGCAGGTTGACGCTGGGGTGGCCATGAGTGTGCCACTGCACGCCAGCCTGGGCAACGGGAGTGAGACTCCGACTCAAAAAAAAAATGCAGATTCCAGAGCCACACACTAGACTACACATTCTGAATCTGTGGAGGAGATGCCTGGGAATCTGTGTTTAAAGAAGGGCTGCACATGACCTTGGATCACACAAGGAGAAACTCCTTCCTGTGTCCTGCTGAATAATCTGAACTATGAATTGGACATAACCAAACTCATTTTAACCCTGAGATGAGACAGAAGAGCTAAACCTGATCAAAAGTGCTGTGAACACAATCAATCTGGAGAGATAAAACCAATACAAAGGAAAAATTGGAAAGGAATACAAGACATTGTAAAAAATAGCAAAGTACATAGCAAAGACAGTCTGGTCAAAGCAGTCAGAGAAGGAAAAGCTCTTTGTGGGCTCTCTGTAATCAGGGAGGCCTTTCTAGAGAAGGTGGAATTTAAATCCAGCATTGCAGGACAAGACAGACTAGTGGAAAGGGGAGAACACATTCCAGAGAGAACATTCAAGTAGTATTCAGGAGACAGAGAAGAGGCTTGTCCATTTCTGCTAAATTCAGGGGATGGAGTAGGAAACTAAAATGCAGTCAGCCCCCGCTCTCATGGATCAGACATGGCATGGGACAGGGGCAGGAGACAATAAACAGTCAAACAAACCAAATGACAATTTGAGGTAGTGATAGGTTCTATGATGACAATAAACAGAGTGATATGACTGGAGGTAGAAGGAGCTATCTAACTAGGAAAGTGAGAGACAGTCTCTGAGGAGATGCCATTTTTGCCACAACCCTAATGATGGTAGAAGTAGGAGAGCAGTGGAGAAAATGACCAGAAAGATGGTTGTTGAGACCATAACTAGAGACTCTCCCCCTAAGCTTATCTGCTTTCATCTAAGCCCAGGTGAAAGATATACAGGGCAGCATCAAATCTGTTTTCTGACTTGCTCAAGATAGAGTGGGATCCAGAAAAGAACAAAATGCATAAGATTAAGTTGAGATCCTAGCCTTACAAAGTGGCTATATTTGAAGGCACACTTTGCCCCAACATTCAGGACTCTCACTGAGCCCATTCTCAGAGTCTCCCCCAGTCCCACCCCCTACCAACAGATACCCAGAGTTCCCCAGCTGGTCCAGCTTCTGTCAACTCTGTGGGAACCCAAGACCTGCAGCCAAGGCCTGACGCACAGAAACTGCCCAGGTCCCAGGGGATCAGTGCAAAATGGCCCACACACACCATGCACAAGCAAGCAGTCATCTTTTTCCTTTTGAAAGACTAGAGTTTGTTGCACTATAGCCAGAGCCTGAAGCCCACACTGGGGAAGTGGCTCATCAGTCTTCAGTGAATCTTCCTTTTACTCCTCCCTCCATACCTTCCCCCATAATCACAAAATTCCTGCTGCTATAGCCATGACCTGTGTCTATGACTGGCCTGTGGAAAAAACAGAAGGTTGGTAATTTGTCTTCCAAGCCTCAGTCCCCTTTCTGTGGTCTTCTCTTCCCTGAGGACACTCTCCGTGGCTAGTCGTCCAGGACCCTCATATTCTCTTTCACCCATCTCCTTCTCTTGGAAAACAATATTAAAACCCATTAATGTGACTGGGCTTGGTGACTCAGCCTATAATCCCAGCACTTTGGGAGGCCGAGGTTAGTGAATTGCCTGAGCCTGCAAGTTCAAGACCAGCCAGGGCAGCTTGGTGAGACCTCGTCTCTACAATAAATCAAAAATTAGCTGGGCATGGTAGCACACACCTGTAGTTCTGGCTACTTGGAAGACTGAGGTGGAAGGATCATCGGAGCCCAGCAGGTTGACGCTGGGGTGGCCATGAGCGTGCCACTGCAATCCACCCTAGGCGACAGAGTGAGACTCCTACTCCAAATAAATAAATAAATAAAATTTAAAAGAAAAACTCATTAATATTAACATCAAAGTAGTCAATGAGGCTTAAGTAGTATTTGCATTTTGACCGGGTGGAAACCAATACAAAGGTCTTAATAAATAAATATAGAAGATTTTTAATTTTTTTATTTTATTTTTTTTTTATTTCGAGTTGGAGTCTCGCTCTGTCGCCCAGACTGGAGTGCAGTGGCCACTCCTGGCCACCGCAGCCTCGACCTGTTGGGCTCCGGCGATCCTTCTGCCTCAGCCTTCCAAGTAGCTGGAATTACAGGCATGCGCTACCATGCCCAGCTGATTTTTTTGATTTATTGTAGAGATGAGGTCTCACCAAGTTGCCCAGGCGGGTCTCAAGCCTGCGGGCTCAGGCAATCCACTCACCTCAGCCTCCCAAGGCGCAGGATTACAGGCTGAGCCACCTAGCCGGCTCTTTCCTTTTTCTTTCTTGAGTCGGAGTCTCACTCTGCTGCCCAGCTGGAGCGCGGTGGCACACTCATGGCTACCTCAGCCTCAACCTGCTGGGCTCAGGTGATCCTTCACCTCAGCCTCCAAGTAGCTGGAACTGCAGGTGCGCACCACCACGACCGGCTAATTTAATTAATTAATTAGTTAATTAATGAATTTTGAGTTGAAGTCTCACTCTGTCGCCCAGGCTGGGGTGCAGTGGCACACTCAGGGCCACTGCAACCTTGACCCGCTGGGCTCGGGTGTTCCTTCTGCTTCAACCTTCCAAGTAGCTGAAACTACAGGCACGCACTACCATGCTCGGCTAATTTTTTTGATTTTATTGTAGAGATGAGGTCTCGCCAAGTTGCCCAGGCGGGTCTCCAACCCGCAGGCTCATGCAATTCACTCACCTCAGCCTCCGAAAGGCGCGGGATTACAGGCTGAGCCACCGAGCCCGGCAGAAGATTTTTTAAATTAGGTACTTTATACACATTCCTAAAGTGATATTAGAAAGACATTTACCTATTTTGGCAATATGGGGTTAAAAGCTGGTTCCCTAAGGCAGACTCTAAAAGAAAGACAATGCAGGGGCAAGAAAGAGCCAAGACACAGATTTGTCATAACTGCGGGATGAGTTTATTTGTTTTTAACCATAATAATGATTAATATTATGGCAACACCCTGCATTGTGGGTATAAAAACACAATCCTCTCCCAAAATATGACTCAGCCTCTGTGCTCCCAGATATCACTGAAATTCCTTGGAAGGCAGCTGTGGGCCTTTGCAGAGGCTCCCATTCTTGTTCCTTTCACAGTTGGACAAGACAAAGCAGACCCACAACCCTGCTGCTAGGTGCCCAGTCATAAGGGAAGGAGGACAGAGACCACAAATCCCCACACAGTACAGTTAATTGTACATCCTGCTCAGACCAACAGTTGCCCCACCCCCAACTACTGCTCAGGAAATTGGCTACTTCTGGGCCACACTCCCTGTTTAACAGCAATCCAACACTTCATCCTAAACCTTTGAGTGGAAGGGCTTGGGAAAGGTCAGAGGGATAAGTGTTTGCCCTTATACACAAAATTCCTATACTTCCAGAACACTTTCCCCGTCATCTTCTTGCTTAGAGACTCTGTGATTATATCTTTACACTTAGAAGTGAAAAAATAACCAGGCTCAGTGGCTCAGCCTGTAATCCCACGCCTTGGGAGGCTGAGATGAGTGGATTGCCTGAGCCCAAGGGTTCGAGACCCACCTGGGCAACTTAGTGAGACCTCATCTCTACAATAAATCAAAAAATTAGCCGGGCGTGGTAGCTCACATCTGTAGTTCCAGCTACTTGGAAGGCTGAGGCGGAAGGATCGCTGGAGCCCAGCAGGTCAAGGCTGCGGTGGCCGGGAGTGGGCGACAGAGTGAGTCTCCAACTCAAAAAAAGTGAAAAAATAGGCCGGGCACAGCGGCTCATGCCTATAATCCCAGCACTTTGGGAGGCCGAGGTGAGAGGACTGACTGAGCCCACAGGTTCGAGACCAACCTGGGCAATTTCATGAAAACTCATCTCTACAATAAATCAAGGAAAAGTAGCCAGGTATAGTGGCACATGCCTGTAGTTCCAACTACTAGGAAGGCTGAAGTGGAAGGATTTCCTGAGCCCAGAAGGTCAAGGCTGCGGTGGCCATAAGTGTACCACTGCCCTCCAGCCTGGGTGACAGAGTGAGACTCCAACTCAAAAAAAAAAGTCAAAAACTACCCCAATTACTCTGCTCAGATCATACCCTTGGGTGTGACTTTTCAGTTAACTAACTGACGCCTGGGAGGCACAGATGTAGGAGGTAGGCGGGTTCAAGAGCTAGAAAGATCTTAGAAGCCCAAGTATTCTAATTATCAGCACTTTTGGGTGCTGGCTCCACAAGTTTGCCTTCGTTTTAATATACTTATTGAAAAAGAAGCTAAGGCCCCAAAAAGGCAAGAACTTACCCAAGGTCACACCAAAAGTATAGTAGAGCTTGGGAACAAGAACCAGATCCTCCGCCTCCAGCCAAGTACTTCATCCAAAAAGATGTGTGATTCTCCCCAGGGACTCAGGGAAAAATGCAGAGAAACAGGGTTATCAGAGGAGAGAGTTGACATCCATGTGATTTCATTCAGCCTCCTAAAATGAACAGGAAGGAGAGACACAAACAGGGCCTGAATAGATAAGTTAGAAATCCCTGAATTATAGAGCGTGAGGGGCAGCAAGATGACAGTCTCTTCTATTGTCAAAGATGCTGCTCCAGCAGTGGGCTACTCCATCTGCCCAGATGTCCTTTACTATTCTGGAGAAGGGAAAGGAAGAAGGATAAAAAGTGGGGGAGAAAAAGGAAAGACGCTGAGGAAAAGACTTGGAAGGAAATAAAGGATGGCTGAATGAATGTTTGAAAAAGAAAAACATGCCATCTCAGGATGCCTTGGGGCCCTAAGTTATAACACAGTTTGGTTCCCTCTTTCGTCTATCCCTTCCCCCACCTTTTGCCCTATCTGGCACTCTGACTCACTCTTGCTCTCTTTCTCACCACCCCTTCTACCCTTCTTTTCTCCCCAGAGCCTTGCCCAGGTTCAGGAGGCTCTGAGTCTGTTTGGCCCAGCCCAGGCTATATGCTGCTTGACCTATATATTTCAAAGATGTTAGTTCCCTCTGCCATTCCCCAGGAGACTTAAGCACAGATAGTTTGGCAAGAAAATATCTATTCCAAATGGTCTCATAATATTCAAAGAGGAAAATGTCACATTTCCTGCTCCCACCATTCGTTCACCACAAGGCCTTAGAGTAGTGCTATCTAGATAGCTGGGCTAAAACTATTATGCCTACACTTCTTCTACCTGATTCCCACTCCCACCTCCTGTTTTTCACCCATAGCAATGTGCTTTGCTGTCCCCAGAGGAGAAGAAGCCTAAGTCAACAAGAAAACTATTGAAGCAAGGTGAGAACCACTCTCCAGAACCAACTGAATAGCACCTCACTCATCCAGAAGTCACTTATCTGACAACCTCGCATGTCTGGAACAAAGCTAAGAATAAAGAAGAAGGGGGGGGAGGCCTCCAGAAAGTCAAAAAGATGTCAACATCCATACAGTAAAGTTTGCTGGCTTTACTCATAAGAATATTTCTCAGAGCCAATTTTTTTACTTCAGACTAAATCCTTTCAAGTGTTTATTGTTTCTGTAGCCACAACAAATGAGAAACAGCAAATTATGAGGAGGCAGAAATACTGATAACAGCAGAAGTGACAACTGAATGTAGACATAAACAATGAATCAAAGTCCTAACATTTTATTGCCTTAAAAATACAGCAGAATTGACTCCTGCTGTCAAACATGGAGCAACTTGCTGAGCATTGAGAAAGTTGGCAAGTCTTGTTGGTCAGTCATGCTTAGCTATCTGTTTTAGGGCATTGTTAGTAGCCTGACCATTTGCTTGAGGGTGATGAGTTATGATGGTGAAAGCTCAGCTATGCTTCCTTCCTAAAAATAAAATAATAAAAACAAGAAAATCTCCTTAAGCCAGCTGAGGTAAACCCAATCCTGTTGTCAGAAATGACTGTGTGTGGCCACCTGCGCACTGTAACTAACCAGCCTGGAGGTAGGACTGCAGCAGCAGATGTTTGGGATGAGCTTCAGAGCACCAGGCTGTCTCTAGAGAAGGAGCTATCACAGATAAGAGTTGCTTCCTGGCCGGGCTCGGTGGCTCAGCCTGTAATCCCAGCGCTTTGGGAGGCCGAGGTGAGTGGATTGCCCGAGCCCACGGGTTCGAGACCCACCTGGACAACTTGGCGAGACCTCATCTCTACAATAAATCAAAAAATTAGCTGGGCATGGTAGCGCGCGCCTGTAGTTCCAGCTACTTGGAAGGCTGAGGTGGAAGGATCGCCGCGGAAGGATCTCCGGAGCCCAGTAGGTCAAGGCTGCAGTGGCTGGGAGCGGCCACTGCACTCCAGTCTGGGCGACAGAGTGAGACTCCAACTCAAAAAATAAAAAAGAGTCGCTTCCCTGGACTGGTCCTGCCAAGTCATTGTGGATTCTTGAGCACGTCTTCTCTGGCACTTACCCTGAAAAGACAGGTGCTTTTAGAAGGCTGGGCTAAGTAACCCTCTCTGCTCTATACTACTCTGTCTGTGTTGCTTAGCTAGTGTCAACAATTCCTGAATGTGCTCTTTGTAGTACAGCCAAGAGAATAAGATTGCCACCCTTACTATCACTTGAGTGGGTTTGGGAGTAAGGCATGCGATATGGGCCAGTGAAAAGGAAAAAGACATTAGTCCTAGGTGACATGGGGGGACTGGGAGTCACCACTCTGATTACTTCAGCTAGACCTTGAGGAAGAAACAGCAAAACAGAACAATGCACCTTGGCTAAAGGGCATTTGGAGCTCCAGGTCATTTAGGCATAGGGATGCAGGGCTCTAGAGGGCAGGTAGACCCAGTAGCAGCCACCCACCCTCACAGCCAGAGAATTTAGGTGGCATGTAGCAATCCTCCAAATTGGACAGATGGCAGTGTTGAGTCTATTTACAGCTGAACTTCAGCCACTGTCAGAGGAGGACAGGGAAAAGCATTCAGGGGAGGAACTTGACAAGAGCTATGCAGAGAACCAGGACCCCAAACAAGTAGACCTTAGTCCAAGTGAAGAGCAGACACCCAGGCAGATGAACTGGGCCACACAGTGGTGAAGAAAAGGGCTGTGACTTGAAGTCTGCAAGATCCCTGGGTCTTTCTTGTGGCTCATCCGTGTCACTAGTGGGCTGAAGTAGCTGAGGTGTCTCATACCCCATTTAGCATTGGCTTAGGATGGGAACTGGGAAAGGCTGAGGAAGGCAGGGGCTTGCAGTCCTGCTGAACAATAGAACAATTCTACCTCCAAGGTCATCCTTTATGGTCTAGGAATTCATCTTGGATTCCTTACTCAGCTTTTCTGAAGATCCTTGCACCCACTTTTTAAAAACACCTTTATTGAGATATACTTCACATACTACACAATTTACCCATTTAAAGTGTAAAATTCAATGTTTTTTAGTATAATATGCACAGGGTTGTTGTGGAAACCATTTTATACAAGAGCCACCTTATGCTAACCTCCAACTAACAAATGAGCCAACTACAATCAACCTATCAGAGCTGTCATGGTTCAATCCTTAATTTGCATAAAAGGAACAACCACCAACCAATCAGACTTGCCATGTTTCAGTCCTTCATTTGCATGGCAGGAACAGGAAAGAGGCCAACTCCTGTATAAAAACAACCTCAAACTGCTGACTGGCTCAGGGCAGACATCTCTTCTATAGCTGTCCTGCCCACTCCTCCTTGCAGTGTACTCAATAAACCAGTCCTTCTCTACTACTCTGATCACACCTGGGTAACGTCTTTAACCACCTGCGACTTCAGCGGACAGGTTGCTACCTCCAACAGTTGGTAGTCATCACCACAGTCATCTATTTTTTTAATTAAAAATTTTATTTTGAAATTTTATTTGATAGATTCACATGAACCTGTAAGAAATAATACAGAGATTCCAAATATACTTTATCCAGTTTCCCCCAATGGTAACATCTTGCAAAACTATAGTACAATATTACAAGGGTATTGATACAACCCATCCATCTTGCTCAGAATTCTCCAGTTTTACTTATATTTATGTCTGTCTGTGTTTCATTCTATGCTATTTTATCATCTGTGGAGGTTCATGTATTCCTCAGCACAGTCAAGATGCTGAACAGTTCCAATTTCATCACTGCAAGGATCCCTGATATTGCCCTTTTATAATCATACCTGCCTCACTCCTCTTCCCTTCTCCAATCCCTGGCAACCACTAATCTGTTCTTCACCTTTAAAATTTCTCTTATTTCAAGAATGTTATAGAAATGGAACCATGCAGTATGTAACCTTTGAGGATTGGCTTTTTTCACTCAGTATAATTCCCTTGAGAGTCATCCAAGTTGTCACATGTTTCAATAGCTTGTTTATTTTTATTTCTCACCCACTTTTAATTTACAGAAATTTTCCAGTGACTTGATACACTAAAGGAGAAGGCCTGGAGGAGGCATTGCAGCACAACAAAGGAACTGCAGAAGCACAGGGTGCAGATCTCAGCAGAGTTCTTCCAGCCTTAAAGACACACCTGGAGTCTTGAACTTTACTGAAGCATATGGCTCCCTTTTAGTTGAAAAGTGCACAGCTCGGTTCTTGAGCAATTAGTTGCCAGTAGTTGTCACCAGAGGACATCTGGCATTTGGGGGCTCCACCCATATTAGATCTCAGTCTCTAGCGTCTTGGAGGTAAGAAATCATTAATCCTAGCAGAGCCCAACCAAGTGCTTAACATTCCAGGAACTGTCCACATACTGAGCAACAGTTACCATTGGGGAAGAAAAACCATGGCAGAAGCCAAGGAGCCTCAGGAAAGCCAAAGTCTCTTGCTTGATTTTCAGAGTAGAGTTATCTTGAGAAGTATATACTCCAGCAGTCTTGGAGATATTGATTTCACATTTCTCTTCTTTCCCTCATATTGAAAACCTAACAATTTTCTGTTTCTTCCATTTCCATTGATCCTGCAATCATCAGAATGATGTACCTGTTATGATGTCTGTTATTTACTTTAAAACACTAAAGTAGGGTCAGTGTGATATTCCGCATGAATAGTTTAACTATACACTCTACAAGCAGTCAGTTGCCTTAATCAACACCTCTCACTCAAAAGCCACATTCTGAAGATTGCTACTACAGGTCCTTTAGTTATAACTATTTTCTATTAACACCGGAGGCTATGATAATTAGCATGATAAATGTTAGAAATAAGTTTTCATTGGCAAGAACAGAGGCTTGCTAATTTATACAATGGTTGTTAAAATGGGTTATTATTGGTGAGATTAATGGTATTCAAAATATGTCAATAGATTAGAATATTTTAAAAATCTAGTAGCTTCTACCTTTAGGGATGGCACTCTCAACCTAATCCCTAAGGGCTCTGGGTCCTGCTGCTGTTTCCAAATAATTTTTGGTCCCCTGACCCCAGTAAATGGTTAATTGAATCTATGGCTGGAATATCATCACTTTTGCCTCAGGTGAAGCTTCCATGCAAGAACAGAAACAAAACCATGAGAAAATAAAACCCAGAGATAGAGAAACATCATTGAGCTTCTAGAACAAGTTTTATGACCACTTTATGCCTGCTTGTTAATAAATGTTTATGTGTGGCCGGGCTCGGTGGCTCAGCCTGTAATCCCGCGCCTTTGGGAGGCTGAGGTGAGTGGATTGCCTGAGCCTGCA
>NW_007252124.1:0-1984 GCF_000164805.1 Carlito syrichta
TTAACAAGCTGAATTAATCAGCTAGCCAGTTGGCTTGCCAGTTGACTCAAATAGCTGACAGAACTAGTTAACCTGCTGGCTAGCCATCTGACTTAATTAGCTGTCACCAGTAACTATCCAGGTGGCTAGCCAGCTGACTTAAATACCTAGTACCTACGTATCTCCTTGGTTTGCCAGCTGACTTAACTACCTAGCTACCTAGCTAACCAGTTGGCTAGCCAGCTGACTTAACTAGTTAGCTACCCAGCTAGGCAGTTGCCTAGCCAACTGACATAACATGCTGACTTAACTAGCTAGCCAGCTGACTTTAGTAGCTGACTTAACTACCAAGTTACCTAACTAGTCAGCTGACATTAGTAGCTGAAATAACTAGCAAGTTGCCTAGCTATCTATCCGTCTAGCTACCTGAGTTAAGTAGCTAAATGAACTAGCTAGGTAGCTGACATATCTAACTGACTTAACTAGCTAGCTGACTTAACCTAGCTATCTGACTGACTTAAGTAGCTGAAATAACTAGCTAGCCAGCTGTCTAACCTTCTGAATTAACTAGCTTTTTAACTAGCTAGCGAGCTGGCAAGCCAACTGATATACTGAGGTGACTTAACTAGCTACACAGCTGGTTAACAAACTGATTTAACTAGTTGATTAGCCACCTTGGCATCTGGTCAGCCAGGTGACTAAACTAGCTGACAATGAATTATCCAGCTGGCTAGCCAGCTGACTTAGCTAGCTCTCTAACTCTCTAGCCACCAGGAGAGCCAGCTCACTAAACTAGCTGACTTAATTAGCTAGTTAGCTGGCTAGTCAATTGACTTAACTTGGTCATCACCTGGCTAGCCAGTTGGCTATCCAGTTGAATTAACTAGGTGAATTACCTAGCTAGCCAGCTGTCCAGCCAGCTGGCTTAACTAGCAAGCTACCTAGCTAGCCAGCTGGCTAAAGACCTGACTTAACTAGGTGAGTTAACTAGCAAGCCAGCTGGCTAGACAGCTAGGTACCTAGCTAGCAAGCTGGCTAACCAGCTTACTTAACTAGCTGACTTAACTATCTAGCCAGCCAGCTAGTCAGCTGACTTCAATGCCTAGCTAACTAGTTAGCCAGAAGGCTAGCCAGCTGACTTAACTAGCTGACTTAATGAAGTAGCCAGCTGGCTAGCCAGCTGACTTAACTAGCTGACTGAAATAGCTGGCCTGCTTGCTAGTCAGCCGAATGAAATATCTTCCTATATAGCTAGCCTATTGGCTAGCCAGCTGACTTAACTTGGTGACTTAACTAGCTAGCCAGCTGTAGTCAGCTGATTTAAGTAGCAAGCTACCTAGCTAGCCAGATGGCAAGCTAGCTGACTTAACTAGGTGATTTAACTTGCTAACCAGCAGGTTAGACAGCTGAAATAACTATCTACCTACCTAGATAGCCAGCTGTCTAGTCAGCTGATTTAAGTATATGAGTTAACTACATAACCAGCTGACTTGCAGACTGACTTAACTGCCTAGCTACCTAGCTAGTCAGTTGGGATAGCCAGCTGACTTAACTAGCTAGCTACCTATGTAGCTCACTGGCATGCCACCTGATTTAACTACCTAGCTACCTAGCTTACCAGTTGAATATTGAGCTGACTTAACTAGGTTGCTTAACTAGCTTGCTAATTGGTTAGCCAGCTGACTTAACTAGCTAATTACCCGGATATGCAGCTGGCTATCCAGCTGTCTTAACTCGCTGAAATAACTAGCTAGGAACCTGACTTAACTAGCTGACTTAACCAGCTAGCTACCTAGCTAGCCAGCTTGATTAACTAGCTGGGTCAACTAAGTAGCTACATAGCTGGCTATCTAGCTAGCCAGCTGACATAACTAGCTGACTTAACTAGCTAGCTAGCTGACATAACTTGCTGACTTATATAGCTAGCTACCTAGCTAGCCAGCTGATTTAACTAGCTGAAATAACTAACTCGCCAGATGGATTGCCATCTGACTTAAGCTTTTTA
>NW_007252124.1:2665-3752 GCF_000164805.1 Carlito syrichta
CTGACATCACTAGCTAGTCAGGTATCTATCTAGCTGACTTAAGCAACTAGCTACCTATGTAGCCAGTTGGCAAGCCAGCTATCTTAGGTAGCTAAATTAACCAGCTAGCCTACTGGCTAGCCAACTAACTTAACTAGCTCGCTCTCTAGCTTCCAGCTAGATATACTGCTGACTTAACTTGCTGACTTAACTAGCAACTACCAAGGTGGCCAGCTGACTTAAATAGATAGCTAACTATTTAAGTTACCTATCTAGCCAGTGATTTAAATAGTTAGATAACTAGCTAGTTACCTAGCTAACAAGCTGATTTAAATAGTTAGCTGCCCTGCTAGCTAGCCAACTTAAACAGCTAGCTAACTAGTTAGCTTAATTGTTATCTAACGTGCTAGTTAGGTGACTTAATAATCTGACTTAACTCATTAACTAATGAGCTGGCTGGCTGACTTAACCAGCTGACTTAACTCGTTAGCTATCTAGCTAGCTAGCTGACCATCCAGCTGACTTAACTCATTATCTAACTACTTATCTATCCTACTCAACCAGCTGACTCAACCTGTTTGCTAACTAGCTAGTTAGCTGACTAAACCAACTGACTTAACCTGATAGTTAACTAGCCAACTATCTGACTCAACCTGCTGACTTAACTTGTTAGCTCACTAGATAGCTAGCTGTCTTAACCAGCTGACTTAATTAGAAAGCTGACTAACTAGATGACATAGATAGCAGACATAAATACTTAGTTAGGTAACTTAACTGGCTCACTTAAGTAGTTAGTGAGTTGACTTAAATACCTGAAATAAATAGTTAACTATTTAACTACCTGAATAACGAGCTGACTTACCTAATTAGCTAAGTAGTTAGGTAGCAGTCTTAAGTAGCTGAATTAAATTGTTAACTAACTAGTGAGCTAGCTGACTTAGCTAGGTGACTTTGCTAGCTAACTAGCTAACTTAGATAGCTGACTTTGCTAGCTATTTAGTTAGCTGATTTAGCAAGCTTACTTTAGTTGGCTAACAACATAGCTAGCTGACTTAATGAGTTGGTTAATGAGTTGGATAATTTTTTTTAACTAGTTGATAAAAGAGTT
>NW_007252125.1:0-3294 GCF_000164805.1 Carlito syrichta
ATGGTCTCGCTGATAGAACAAGAATAAAAGGTTACCAGAATTGCAGAGACTACAAGTCAAAATGGCTGCCAGAGGTAAATGAAGCCATGAGAGTCAGCAGCCCACCATGGTAAAACCTGCAAAAGCATTTCACAGTGCTTAACTGATCATAGGAGCCATGGAGAGAGTATCACTAGATGAGCATCCCACCAAGGTCCTATTTGATTTTTATATCCACTCATAGTAGGACCTGGTGACTTCCCACCCAATTCCTTTTTTTGTTGTGGCTGACTTGTTTTGAGTTGTGGTATCACTATGTCACCCAGCTTGAAGTGTAGTAGCATGATTATGGATCACTGCAGCCTCAAACTCAGGCGATCCTCCCACTTCATCTTTTTGAGTAGTTGGGACTATAGGTGCACCTCACTGTATTTGGATAATTTAAAGTTTTTGGTTTTTTTTTAAGACAAGATCTCACTATGCTTCCCAAGCTAGACTTGAGCTCCTGGGCTTAAGCTTCTCCTACCCTGGCCTCCTAAACTGCTGGGATTAGCCACCAAACCCAGGTTCTCACTCAATTTATGTTTTTAAAAACTATTTTATGGACCTACACACCTTTAACAGAAGCTTAGAAGTTTGAGGAAATTACTGTTATGATTACCAAAAGTACTAGTTCTATAAAACTTCCTTAAGAAAGGAGATAGAGAAATACCCAGATAATGATGGATTTATTTGTTTTGACTGAATCTCCAGGCTTCTATTCTTCTGGTATTCATACCAGACCAATGTGATCCAGAGAGACAGCTTATGAAGAGTAGTCAAAAAAAACCAACATTATATTATATGTCTACATTATAATATGACTAAAAAAAAAATCACATGCACCCCTTCAAAGTGGACTGGATAAAGAAAATGTGGTACAGGTGTACAGTGGAATATTACACAGTCAGGAAGAACAAAATCATGTCCTTGGCAGCAACATGCATGCAACTGGAAGCCATCATTCGTGAAATGTCACAGAAACAAAAAAACTGACTATCACAAGTTCTCACTCATAAACAGGCCCTACATATTGGACACAAAAACACAAAGATGGGAAAAAACTTACACTTAACATGCTAATAATGAGGGGAGGTAGGGAGAAAGGACAGGGTGCACAAACAACCCATTGGGTACCATGTCCATTACTAGAGGAAGAAAGGGCTCACTAGAATTCCAAATTTCACTTGCATAAATTTACCTACATAGCAAATCATTACATATACCCCACATCTCCAAAATAAGGTAAAATTACAATAATATATATATATCACATGCATGCTTTCCCAATCTTGAATGCATGTTGAAATATGTCCTTTGCAACAGGCAGGCTCCCACATCTGCTTCCTGGACCACAGGCTGTTTTGGTATGAAAGGTCATATAAAGGTCTTCAGAACTTCTATGACATGCCAAAGCAAATGATACAGTTGACTCTTGAACAACACGAGTTTGAGCTGTATGAGACCACTTACACATCGATTTTCTACTGCCTGTGCCATGACCTCCACATTTCTTCTCGACCTACTCAATGTGAAAATGACAAGAGTAAAATCTTTATGGTGATCCTCTTTCACTTACTGAATAATACATACATTTTCTCTTCCTCATGAATTTCTTCTTATGTTCTTTCCTCTAGCTTACTTTATTGCAATAATATGTAGAAGATACATAAACAAAATATGTGTTCATCAACTGTATATGGTATTGGAAAGGTTTTTAACCAATAGTAGGCAATTAGTAGTTAAGTACTGGGGGAATCAAAATTTATAGGCAGATTTTCCACTGCCCAGGAGGTCAGTGACCTTAATCCCCCGCATCATTCAAGGGTCAATTTTGATTGCATTCTTAGTGAAACCACAGACATTACCACACCACCAAAGATGTGGAATTAGCAAGGCACAATTCCAATTGCATTCCTTCTAGCACCCCAGATCAGCTGGTACAAAAACAGACAGGTTTTGGAGATTTGAAGAGGGCTATCAATAAGGATAACTAGATAAAGGCTTTAATTGTAACTGATGCTGCAAATGGGTAAAATCTTGACAGCTAGCATGCATCTACTGATCTGAAATATGTTCTTTTCTCTCCAACCACTTTGCTGGTATTTTTAAAAAAACATATACTTTCATTAATTGTCATAGTTACTGTCCTCAAAACACAATCTTGCCAATAGATATGTGATCATTTTACAATTCATAGATCTTCATACAAGCATACAAGTCTATGTCATTTAATGTAACATCTTAATTATACTTGGAGATCATGAAGTAGCAGATGTCTTAGATGCATTCCAGAGGTTGAAAGACAAAATCTATGAAGAAACAGAGGCTCTTTCTAGCTCTAAACTTTCTGGGGATTATGTAATCTGGGTTATGTTAGGATATCATCTGCAAGGTAGAGGATTTATCTCTACATCTTTTTTTAAAAGCAGAATTTATTAAGAAGACAGAAAGGGTCCCACAATTGGAGGGGGCTATTGTACCACTTATTGTGCAATATTCTCTTGATTTTGGAGTCAACATGCATGAGACTTAGAGGAGAATATTTGTACATTACCAGGTAATCAACAAGTATGACCTGACCTGGGGCCAGAAAAATATCTTCAGCTGGTTTTGATTAAAGCGTAAGCTGTCCTTTTTAACCCTTATGACCCAGCTGATTCTGTCATGAACAAAAGTGCTGGAAAAAACCACTATGTGAAGTTCAAAATATTATGGGACAAAATTGTTTCCTTGGACAAAAATTTATTTTCTTTTGGAGACAAAGTTCTGTCCTGGGAGAGGATGCATACATAACCCCATAGCCTAAGCTGTTTTCTTAGAACCTGGTGTTTTCCCAACAACCTAGTCGAAGTTCCAGCATAAATACTTTATGTTGTAAGTCAAGTTGTATATACTTATTTGACCTTTTTATTAGTCTAATATAGAGCAAGCTCATTATCTTTATCTAGAAATGAGTAAAAATTATATGCACAACTCCTAAAAGAGGAGATCCCAGCAACACAAGTTAATTGCATTCAAATGAACTGCTAATTGAAACAGAAAAAAACACACTCTTCATTTGCAGTGAAACTAAAGTTGGTTTCACGACAGATTTTTATTGTTCACTTTTTTGCTTTCTCTTTTTGTTGATGTTTCTTTTTGGCTTTGTGTTTTGCTTTTGTCTCTTCTACATTCAGAAACTGATACCATAGCGGTGAAATGTACTTTTTAAACAAGTGCTTCAAACTTTCTGGGGTAATCTTCTCTGAATTCTTCACTACTAGGCAAATAAAA
>NW_007252125.1:3474-4479 GCF_000164805.1 Carlito syrichta
CAAATGGGGTATTTGCTTTCTGGCTTAAACACAAAATAGAATGAGGGGGGAACAAAAATCACCTGGAAGCTGGGCTTGGTGGCTCAGCCTGTAATCCCGCTTCTTTAGGATGCTGAGGTCAGTGGATTGCCTGAGCCCGCGGGTTTGAGACCCGCCTGGGCAGGCGAGACCTCATCTCTACAATAAATCAAAAAATCAGCTGGGCGTGGTAGCCCATGCCTGTAATTCCGGCTACTTGGAAGGCTGAGGTGGAAGGATCGCCGGAGCCCAGCAGGTCGAGGCTGCGGTGGCCGGGAGCTGCCACTGCACTCTAGTCTGGGCAACAGAGTGAGA
This sequence comes from Carlito syrichta, assembly GCF_000164805.1. NCBI lineage: Eukaryota > Metazoa > Chordata > Mammalia > Primates > Tarsiidae > Carlito > Carlito syrichta. The sequence continues at coordinate 3,808 of NW_007252125.1, forward strand.
CTCCAACTCAAAAAAAAAAAAAATCACCTGGAAGTTATTGAGCTAGTGGTCAACTCCCTTGGTATTCAGGAGAAGGGCACTTAGCTGGGAAGTCCACACTCTAATTTCCCTGAAAAGAAACAAAAAATTTACATAGCGTATGAGTGTGTGTCTGCTTGTGTGCTCACATTTTCAGTATGACTGTGGCTTTATCCTACCAGGTTTCCGTTTTCTCTCCCTGATTTTGCGTAAAATCCAGGTACTACTCTATGTATTGTAATAACAATAGGCAGCAGATGGTGGTAGCCTTTTTTAACTTCCTGAACCCTTCACATTCCTTGCCAGACAGTTTTCACCACTTACTTTCTCCGAACTTTGCAGAACGAGTCAGCTGTAAGATGACTTTGTATGGCTCTTCTTTCTCAGCTGCCAGTAATTTGTTCAACAATCAAAAGGAAGCCTAGTTATTTGCTGCTAGCATGAAAGTAGTTTCCCTGACTTGGATACAGGATTCATCACATTGATTTCAAATCTTCAAAGTTGCACTCCCAGAGCCCAAATCCTGACACTTGGATCTCTCAAACCTAGGAACACAGCCCAGGCAGTAGTTGGGCATTAGGTGGGAGGAGGCGCCGGCAGGAACTTGTGGTTCACCACAGGAAGTGTATCCCAAGTCAGGACACGGGAATGACA
>NW_007252125.1:5301-6726 GCF_000164805.1 Carlito syrichta
AGGTTTTTTTTTTTTTTTGAGTTGGAGTCTCACTTTGATGCCCAAGCTGGAGTGCAGTGGCACACTCATGGCCTCCACAGCCTTGACTGCTGTGTGCTGGTGATCCTCCCACTGCAGCTGTCCAAGTAGCTGGAACTACAGGTGCACGCTACCACACCTGGCTTTTTGTTTGTTGTGTTTGTTTACTGTAGAGACAAGGTCTTGCAAGTTGCCTGGGTTGGTCTTGAACCCGTGGAGTTAGACAATTCACTTGCTCTGACCTCCCAAAGTGCTGGGACTACAGGCTGAACCACCGAGTCCGGCCAGTACTCACAGTTTGATGCAATACAACTGTTAAGACATGTATTCCACTGCTCGAAGTCATTTTTAAGTTTGATAATTGGGCTGTCTTTAAGTACTTCTGTGTTTTCTGTTTCACCGTTTCCACATCAGGAAAACATTTCCCTTTGAGGACTTTTTTTTATTGAGGAAAAAAATAGTCGCTGGGGCCAAGATTAGGTGAATAGAGAGGGTGGGGGCATGGGGTTCATGGTCATAAACTGATGAACACTCCACGTGGTGTGAGCAGGTGTACTCAAAAGTCACCCATCAGGAAACAGGCAAACACAGTAAAAAAAAAAAAAAATTCACCGAAGCTGAACACAGCCTCTTGCAACAATGTTAATTGCTAACTGATGTTGATGGGTTCCTAGGATACTTATCTAGTGGAGGAACCCCCCAAAAATAATTCTGGCTGTTAAAAAAATCTTGTCATTTATGCCTTTCATGTATCCTATGTTTTTCTCATTATACTCCATTCTTTATTGAATAATGATCATTAATTTCTCTATCAGATTTACATTTACATGCTCTGTAATTTTCATTTCATCTGTATATATTCTGCTCTTTCATTTATTGCTTTCATTTATTGTTTTTTTAATTGTCAAAATGTGGACATAATTTTTACATTTGGGGTTGACGAAATAACTGTATATAATTACAAGTGTTATTACTTATGTCAAATTTGTACGTTTTCCAAATTCTTATCTTTGCAGCAAAATTTTAAGAAATATTCAAAACATGCAAAGTACAATGTATGAAATTGTATGAAATGTGTGAAAAGCATTAAAAGAAATGCTTGCATATCAATCATTTAATTTAGAGTACAGGATGGTGCTGAGTTCATTAAGGCTACATCTACATATTTCCTTGATACTATCTCTTGTAGTCAATGCAGAGGAAACTACCATGATTGATTTTGTGTTTCTATTTTATTGCTTGTGTTTTTTTCTTTCCTTTTTACAGGTCCTTAAAGAAACTAGTGTCTCAATTTACATATTTAAACTACATTCTTCTGTGACTTGGTGAGATGTATTCATGTTAATACATCTGGTTCTAGTTTGTTTCCTTTTACAGCTGTGTGGTGATTTATTTTATTAGTACACT
>NW_007252126.1:0-626 GCF_000164805.1 Carlito syrichta
TCCTTTCCTCTCCATTCCATTCTCTCCATTCCTTTCCATTCTACTCCATTCCATTCCTATACCTCAATCCCTCTCCGATCCATTCCTCTCCATTACATCCCTCTTCATTCCATTGCACTCCATTCCATTCCATTCCTCTCCTTTGTTCTGCAGTCAATTCCTTTCTATTCCATTCCTCTCCATCCCATTCCATTCCATTCCGTTCCGTTCCTATCCATTCAATTCCTCTCCAATCCATTCCTCTCCATTCCATTCCTCTTCATTCCATTGCACTATATTCCAATCCATCCCTCTCATTTGCTCTCCAATCAATTTCTTTCCATTCCATTCCTCTCCATTCCATTTCCCTCCATTCCATTCCTCTCCATTCCATTCATCTTCATTCCATTGCATTCCATCCATGCCACTCTTCTCCATTCCATTCAATTCTATTCTTTCCCACTCCTTTCCTATCCATTCCATTCCCATCCATTCCCTTCCTCCCAATTCTATTCCTCTTCCTTCCATTCCATTCCATTCCATTTCAACACTTTCCATTCCATTCCTACCCATTCCTTTTGTTTCCATTCCCTTCTGTTCCATTCCTATCCATTCCATTCCTCTCCATTTCAATGCCGTCCACTATA
>NW_007252126.1:1000-6235 GCF_000164805.1 Carlito syrichta
ATTCCATCTATTTCAATTTCTTTCCATTCCTTACAAATGGATTCCTTTACCTTTCATCACATTCCACTCCATTCCATGCCTTTCCATTTCATTTCTAACCATTCCATTCCGTTCGCCTCTTCCCCATTCCATTCTTCTCACCATTCCATTCCATTACTCTCCATTCCATTTCATTCTTATCCAATCCCTTCCATTCCATTCCATTCCTCTCCTTCCCATTCTTCTCCATTACATTACTCTAAATTCCGTTCCATATCTTTACATTCCTTTACTATCCATTCCATTACTCTCCATTCCGTTCCATGTTATTCCACTCCATTCCAGTCCTCTCCTTTCCATTTCATTCCATTCCTCTGCATTCCATTCCATTACACTCCACTCCATTCTATGCCTCTGCATTCCATTTCTCTTCATTCTATTCCTCTCCATTCCTTTCCATTCCATTCCTCTTAATTTCACTCCTTTCCATTCGTCTCCTTTCCTTTTCAATATTTTTTATTCCATTCCATTCCATTTAATTCATCTCCATTGCATTTCTTTCCACTCTATTCCAGTCAATTCCTCTCCATTCGATTCCGTTCCATTCCACTAAATTCCAATCAATTTCACTCCATTCCTTTCCACTCTCTTCCATCCCTCCACATTCCATTCCTTTACTGTATTCCATTGTATTCTTTTCATTCCATTTCATTCCTTTCTTTTCCATTCCTCTACCTTCTATTCCACTTCATTACACTACATTCCATTCCTCTCCATTCCATTCCTCTCCATTTCAATGCATTTTACTATACTACATTGCATTACTTTCCTTAGCATTCCATTCCATTTCTTTCGACACCATTTCATTCCTTTCTATTCCATTCCTCTCCATTTCATTCCATTCCTTTCCATTTCATTCCATTCTATTGCACTCCATTGCATTCCCTTTCATTTCACTCTTCTCCATTCTATTGCTTACCATTACATTCCATATCACTCAATTCCATTCCACCCTTCTGCATTCTATTCCATTATTTTTCTCTTTATGACATTCCTTTCCATTCTATTCCTCAAAATGCCTTTCAATGTTTTAAAATTCCTTTCCATTCATTATGTATGGATTCGTCTATCGTTTTTTCCGTTCCACTCCATTCCACTCCTAACCATTCCATTCCATTCTACTCCATTCCATTGAAATCTTCTCTATTCCATACCATTGTACACCTTTCCACTCCATTCCTCCCCATTCAATTTTCTTCCACTCCATTCCTATCCATTTCGTTACTCTCCTTGCCATTCCTCTTCTTTCCATTGTACTCCATTTCATTCCATTCCTCTCCATTTCTCTCCAATTAATTCATTCCATTGCATTCCATTCCATTTCTCTCCATTCCATTCCTCTCGATTCCATTCCATTCCATTCCACTCCATTCCATCTTCTCCATTCCATTCCTCAGTATTCGATTTAATTCCTCTGGATTCCATTCCATTCCATTCCTTTCCATTCGATTCCTTTCCTTTCTATTTCTCTTGCTTCCAATTTCATTACACTCAATTACATTCCTCTCCTTTCTTTCCTCTCCAATCCATTCATTCCATTCCTGTCCTCTTTATTTCCCTTCATTCCACTCCTGTGGAATCCATTTCACTACATTTCATTCCATTTCATTCAGTTCTATTGCATTCCTTTCCGTTTCCTTTTATTCTTCTCCATTCCATTCCTCACCATTCTATTCCACTACATTGCAATCCATTTCTCTCTGTTCCATTCCTTTCTTTTCCATTTTACATCATTCATGCCTCTCCATCCCGTACTTCTCTTTTCCTTTCGACTCAATCCTTTCCTTTCCATTTTTTCTTCTACATTCCATTTCATTCTATTCCTTTCTACTCCAACCTCTGCTTTATATTCCTCTCCATTCTATTCCTCTCCATTCCATTACTCTCCATTATTTTCCTCTCCATTCCATTCCATTCCTAGCCATTCCATTCCATGACATCCGTCTCCATTCATTTCCATTCCACTCCTCTCCATTGCATTACATTCTACTGCTCTCCATTGCATAATATTCCATTCCACTCCTCTCAATTGCCTTCTTCTTCACTTAATTCCACTTGTAAACATTCCATTCCACTATTCTGTATTCCATTCCATTCTTTTCCTATCCATTCCATTCATTCCATTCTGTTCCTCTTCATTTCCCTCCATTCTATTCCTCGTCATAACATTTCACTACATTTAATTCCATTCCATTCAGTTCTATTCCATTCCATGCCTCTCCTTTTAATTCCTCTCCAATCAATTTCTCTCCATTTCATTCCATTCTACGCCATTGAAGTCAATTTCTCTCCATTCCATGCCGCTCCATTTTATTCCACTCCACTTCTTTCCTTTCAATTCGTTTTTCTCCATTCCATTCTATTACATTCTACTCCAATCCTCTCCATTCTTTTCCTCTCCATTCCATTCCTCTCCATCCCATTCCTCTCCATTCCATTTCATGCCATTCCACTTCATTCCATTCCTCTCCATTCCAGGACAATCATCTCTATTCCAATCTTTTCCAATACGTTCCAATACATTCCATTCCTCTGCATTCCATTTCGTTCCATTCCATTTTATTCCATTTCTCTTAATTCCATTCGATTGAATTCCTTTCATCTCTATTCCTCTCCATTCCATTCCATTGCTCTCCATTCCATTGTATTCCTTTGCTCTCCATTGCATCTTATTCCATTCCATTTCTCCATTTCCTTCCTCTCTATTACATTCCATTTCTCTCCACTCCATTCCACTCTTCTGCATTCCATTTCCTTTCTTTTCTCTCCATTACAATCGCTTCCATTCCATTCCCCAAATTCCATTCCATCTGTTTAAATTCCTGTTGAATCCTTACCACTGGATTCCTCTACATTCCATTCCATTCCACTCCATTCCTTTCCTCTGCATTCCATTCTTTTACATTCCATTCCATTCCCTTTCATTTCATTCCTTTCTAATCCATTACATGACACCGCATTCCATTCCATTCCTTTTCACTCCGTCCAATATTCCACATTGCCTTCCATTTCTCTCCATTTCATCCTATGCCATTCCTTTGCATTCCATTGCATTCCAGTCGACACCATTTCATTCCTCTTCATTCCATTCATCTCCATTCCTTTCCATTAAATTCCATTCAATTAAATTACTCTCCATTCCCTTCGATTAATTTCCTTTCTCTACATTCTACTCCATGCCATTTAATTCATCTCCATTGCATTCCATTCCAATCCACTTCTCTATTCCTTTCCTCTCCATTTAATTCTATTCCGTTACTCTCCATTCCATTCCATTCTTCTTCATTCTATTCCATGTCATTCCTCTTTATCCCATTCCTCTCCATTCATTTCTCTGACTTACAATCGATCTCTTTCCATTACTTTCCATTCCTTGCCTTTTGATTCCTCTACATTACCGTCTATTCCTCTCCATTCAATTCCTCTCCATTGCATTACAATCCGTTCTATACCTCTCCATTCCATTCTTTTTCATCCCATTACTTTTTATTGCAATACCTTCCTCTCCAATCTATTCAATTCTTTCCTATTCCATTCCATTTTGCTCCATTTGATTCTTCTCCATTCCTTTCCACTCCACTCCATTTCATTCCAATCCATTCCTCTCCATTCAATTCCTCTCCTTTCCATTTCTGTCCATTTCATTTCTGTCTTCCAGTCCATTCCATTCAATTCCATCAGTCTCCATTCCGTTCCATTCCATTCCATTTCTCTCCATCCATTCTGCTCATTTCCATTTCTCTCTATTTTATTCTTGTCCATTTCATTCCATTCTACTCCATTCCATTCCATTCCTTTCGTATCCAATCCATTGCATTCCATTCCATTCCTCTCCATTCCAATGCATTCCACTCCATTCCATTCCTCTCCATTCCATTCTATTCTATTCCTTTCCACTCCTTTCCTCTCTATTCAAATCCAGGCTATACATTCATCTCCATTCCAATCCACTACACTCTATTCCTCTCCACAAAATCATTCAATTCCATTTCTCTCCATTCCATTTCTCTCCATTCCATTCAATTCCATTTCTCTTCATTCCATTCGATTAAATTCCTTTCCTCTCCATTCCCTTCCTTTCCTCTCCATTGCAGTCTATTTTGATCCACTCCTGTCCATTCCATTCCTCTCCATTCTACTCCATTCCATTCTATTCCTTTAAAAACCATTGTTCTCCATTCTATTCCTCTCCATTCTAATCCTCGCCTTTCCATTACTATCTATTGTATTCATCTCCATTTCATTCCCTTCCAACTAATTCCATTCCATTACATTCTATTATTTTCCATTCAATTCTGCCCCATTCCATTCCTCCACCTTCTATTTCTGCCTACTGAATTCTAGTGCATTTCATTCCAATCTTTTTGTCAACTTTCCATTCCTTTCTAATCCATCCTTCTCCATTTCATTCACTCCATGCCATTCCACTCCATTCCATGCGATTCCACTTTATTCCATTCCTCTCCATTCCTTGCCATTACTCTCCACTCCATTCTTCTCCGTTACATTCCAATCCATTCCATTTCTCTCCCGTCCTTTCCTTTACATTATACTCCATTTCTCTCTATTTCATTACATTCATCTCAATTCCTCAGCATTCCTCTCCATTCCCTTCCATTCCTCTCCATTCCATTCCATTGCTCTCCATTATATTCCATTCCATTCCACTATTCTCCATTCCCTTACTCTTCATTACATTCCATTTCTCTCCCTTCCATTCCACTATTCTGCATTCCATTCTCTTAATTTTCTCTCCATTGTATTCATTTCCATTACATTCCTCTAAATTCCATTCCATCTTTTCAATTCCCTTTCATACTTTACCATTGGATTCCTCTACATTTCATTCCATTCCGCTCCTTCCATCCTCTCCATTCCATTCCTAACCAATACATTCCATTCCACTCCATTCCGTTCCATTCCTCTCCATTCCATTCCTTTGTATACCTTTCCACACTTTTCCTCTCCATTCCATTCCATTCCTATCCATTCCTATCCATGCCATTTCTGTCCACTACATTTTTTATTTTCTAGTCTATTCCATTCAATTCCATTACTCTCCATTCCATTCCATTCTATTCCATTCCAATCCATTCCATTCCTCTTTATTCCTGTCCATTCTATTCTGCTCCTTTCCATTCCTCTCCATTTCATTCCTGTTCATTTCATTCCATTCCACTCCATTCCATTTCGTTC
>NW_007252127.1:0-1244 GCF_000164805.1 Carlito syrichta
AAGTCAGCTAGCTAGCCAGATAGCTAGTTAAGTCAGGCAGCAAGTCAGCTAAATATTCAGCTAACTAGTTAAGTCAACTAGCTAGTCAGGTTGCTAGTCAACTCTCTAGTTGTCAGCTAGCAAGTCAACTAGCTAGTCAGCTAGATAGTTAAGTCAGCTAGCCAAGTAACTAACCAGTTAGCTAGCTAGTTAAGTTAGCTATCTAGGCAGATAGATAACTTGTTAGCTAGCTAGTTATGTCAGCTTGATAGTCAGCTAGCTAGTTAAGTCAACTGGCAAATCAGGTAGTTACTTAGCTAACTAGTTTGCTACCAACTCAGCTAGCTTTTCAGCTAACTAGTGGGCTCGCTCACTTTCCATCAGGTGAGCTAACTAGTCGGCTCACTCGTCAGCCAACACAACAACTCACTTGTTGGCTTGCTCACAGACCAACAGGACAGCTAACTATTTGACTTGTTCGCCAGTCAAGTTAAGTCAGCTCACTGGTAGGCTCGCTGGCCAGCTTACTTGTTAAGTCAGCTCACCCTTTGGTTCACTTGAAGGCCGAGTAGTTATGTTGGCTCAACTGACGGCTCACTCGCCAGCTGACTAGGTAGAGAGCTAGTTAAGCCAGCTGGCTAGCTGCCTAGCTGGTTAAGCCAACTAGTTAAGTCAGCTAGTTGAGTCAGCTGGCTAGCTAGCTGGCTAGATGGTTAAGCCAACTAGTTAAGTCAGCTGGCTAACCAGCTGGCTAGCTAGGTATCGATTTAATTAATTCATCTGGCTAACGAGCTGGCTAGCTAATTAAGTCTGCTAGTTAATTCAGCTGGCTTCCCATCTGGCTAGCTAGGTAGCTAGCTAGTTAAGTCAGCTGGCTAACCAGGTGGCTAGCTGGTTAAATCAGCTAGTTAATTCAGCTGGCCAGTCAGCTGGTTAGCTAGTTAAGTCAACTATTAAGTAGTTGACTAGCCAGCTGTCTAGCTTTTTTAAGTCAACTAGTTACGTCAGCTGGCCAGCCATCTGGTGAGCTAGGTAGCTAGCTTGTTAAGACATCTAGATAAGTCAGCTGGCTAGATAGGTAGTAACCTGGCTAGACAGCTGGCTAGGTAGTTAAGTCAAATAGTTAAGGCAGCTGGCTGGCATGCAGGTTAGCTAGGTAGATAGGTAGTGAAGTCAGCTGGCAAGCCATTGGCTATGTAGGTAGGTAGCTAGTTAAGTCAGCTGACTAGCCATCAAGCTTCTAGTTGTGGCAACTAGTTTAGTCA